>NC_040917.2:1797099-1842948 GCF_004126475.2 Phyllostomus discolor | reverse complement strand
AAAAGCAAAAAAAAAACAAAAAACAAAAAAAACCACTTTATTTATTTTCACAGAGTGGGTGAGGAGGGAGAAAGAGAGTAACAGAAACATCAATGTGTGGTTCCCTCTAGTGTGTCCCATATTGGGGATCTGGCCAGAAAACCAGGCATGTGGTCTGACTGGGAATGAACTGTCGACTTTGTGGTTCACAGGATGACACATAATCCACTGAGCTACAGAATTCAGGAAACTTTTGCTGGGATGTTGATCTGTTCTTTCATTTGGGGCATATTTCTTTGTCTCCTTTCACCTGTTACATTCCAAGGGATGGATCCTTAGTTATTTTCCAGGGCAGGACAACCTACTTTGCTGGGTTGTGGTATTGTTGTAGGGCAGTGGTCAGAGAGGGAACAATCCTGCTTGCTCCTCTCTCAACCTGCTTCCAGTCAATTCTCCCAACACCCTCAAGGAAATTGCCCTTGCTGGTGATAATTATGTGCTGAGTGGGCTTATGTGCCTCCTTGAATCACATGGCGACCTGCAACAGTCTCTTCTGTGAGACTCTGAGATTCTCCAGCTCCTGTAACTTCCACAGGTTTATATAGCCAGAGGTTTTGTGTCTCAGTTTCCCATGCTGGAACCCTATATTGCACTGTCTCTCTTCTTTCCCCATTGTTCTCCTGGTTTAATTGGACATGAATGTAATAACCCCTGGTCCACCAACTGTCACCTCATCTCCCCTGTCCACCAGCCATTGCCTCATACACCTAATATGCCAGCCACCACCTTGCTACTCATCATCTACACACTAACTGAGTATTTCTACCCCTCCTATCAGTATGAATGAATGTTTCTTCTTTAACTCCTGGGTTTTCTGACTTCCATACAGTTGAATCTCTGCCACTTCTGCTGTTTTATTTTGTTTTGTTTTGTTTTGTTTTGTTTTCAAATTGGTTGTTATCCTTCTTTTGTTGTGCAAGAAAGCAAAGGATGTCTGTGCATGCCTTCATTTTGGCCAGCAGTGACAAGGTCACTCTTTACTAATAAATTCAAGGTCTCTGGTCCATGTTGCATACTTCTCAGTCGCACAAAAAGGAAGACATAGAAAATAAGTCACACATGATTTGCAGTTGAATAAAGTGTATACAATTTACATTTATTAAGATATAAGAAACATAGCAGTAAAATTTTTATTTGAAAATTTACTATACTTACATTGAGAAAAAAAGATTATTCTTGATATGAGACTATTTTCTAAAACATACAGTAAAAAAATAGATGTTTAGTTTTACTAAAAACTTGAGATACGATTTTCAAAAAAAAAAAAAAAACACATAGGCAAATGCACATAGAGACTTCATGGATATCCCCCGGCCCTTTTTCTAACTGAGAAGAATGAAAACATCTTAAAAGAGTAAAAGGACAAAGTCACTCAATTGTTAAAATTTTATACACACCTTCACACATACTTGTACATATGGACACTTAGTGGAAATGAGATACATAGAACATAAAAGTTTATATCAATATAAATCAAGGTTATTTTGTGATTCTGTAAATACAGTGGGTCTGTCACTCAAAGATACCATGTGTGTTTTATAAACACAGTGACTGAGGCATGCAGAAGGACATGTCCTCATTCTTTTGACACTACTCTCAAAATACATAAATAAGAAAGTTACTATATGAAAATGACCTTAAGTAAACATTCATTTCTTCCAATGTCAACCACATGTACCTCTCATGTTCAGTACACTAATTGTGCATTTAAATAGCAACACTTTCTAACAAATTGTGTTAGTATATTTTATTGATTGTTCTTTACAGAATGTTCAGAGTGATTTCCACTGGAAATCTTCATTTTTTTTTTTACCACTGATATATGGAAGTGATGCTGTGGTCACATGAACTTAAACATATATATCCCTGCTCCACCGATACCTGAGCCCCTGAGACCATCCCAAAATACATTGCACACAGCTGCTTCCCAGGTCAATCTGTCAAAGAGGAGATGTGTTCCATGTTTGATGGTTATTAATTAAAGGCAGAGATTCTTAAGCTGGGGCAGCTTAGATGAAGACAATGCACAGAAGGATCTGAAACAAAGGTAAAAGCAATGAGCAGAAACCACTGCTCTTGTCACTCATGAATAGAAAATGAATGAAGTAGAAAAAAACAACCTCACTTTCAAAGAATATCAAAGAAAAGAAATAAAGGTTGATGATACATATTGCAATCATGTTAGGAGGAAAAGCAAGCACAACCTCTGACCCAGGACATATCTTTTACCAGAGAGGCTTCCATATACTCCTGGTGCTGCTCCTCCTCTGAGTTCAGTTATCAGGCCACCATGTGCTAAGGAGTCAAGTTTGCATTTTGAGAATGTGTCCTCAAAGGCACAGCCCTTTTGCCTAAACCCACCACAATCACTGGTAGAAGGACCTGGAAATGCTGAAATTCTAATCCTCTCATCTCCTTTCTCACAAAGAAGCAGTAAAACAAACTGCTACCGGGAGAGCACACTGAGTTTCTTTTTCTGTCGTCATGTGTTCTCTAATCCCGCCGAGGTCCACAAACTCCTACAGCAAGAAGAACATGGCCTAGCCTTCTGAACCCCAAACAAAAGAGAGAATTTCAATATCTCACCTCAATAAAGCCTGCTCTCCCCTCTCACAGATGCATTCCAGAGAACTCCTTCTAATCAATGGATTCAACTGAGCATCATCTGGGACTCCTCTTTCCACAAAGAACCACCCAGTGAAGTTTAGTAAATCTATGAGGGAAGCACAGCTGATGTCATTTCTTAGATCTCCTCAGGTGATCCAATTCCAACTCGAAGAGGTAAAGTTTAGGTGTATAAAGAATGCAGAACCCTTAGAGATCAAAGCCCCAGTTGGCTTCGATAATGTGTCTTGCTGCCACTGCCCTTGCTTTCAGAACTCCTCCAAACAAATCTATCTGAAGTGTGTGTGCTATTAAACTCGGAGGATATCAAAGGTCAATTTGGCACATCTGCACCCTGGGGAGCAATTTGGGATTCTTAGTCCAGGAAAATCGAGGCATACAGATTGTTTGCTCTACTTGACTTAGCACTTTAAATGGTGAGGGGTGGACTGGTTTCCCAGGAAATGTCTCTCAGCAGAAAATTCACAAAAGAGCAGTGGAGAAACCTAGGCTAGGGGAGCCTCAGTGATTGCATGACAATGGGCCCACTGCCCAGCAGGTGACAGGTCAGGGTTTGGAGCTGTCTCACATATAGTCTGCACTTGCCGTTGCTGGAGGTTCTGCAGTGAGTATTTCAACCAAAGTAGTGACCCTCGGGCTTCACGTGTCCAGGAATGTGAACTCAGAGGATCAGTATCGAAGTAGAAACACAAGACAGATGATTTTCATGAGATTCTGAGATCTATAACTACCTCCCGAGTCTCAGAAAAGTCACATGAGTGCTTTATTAAAGCCCACAGGGGTGGGAGTCTGAACGGAGCACGTCCTGCGATGGGCTGCATCTGAATACAGGCCTGGTAGTGGCGGACACTTGCGTTGAGCAGCCATGAGGAGGTTGCTGGGTGGGGACCAGGTCTCTTTTCTACATATTTCTCTGGTTGTATTCTTCCATTTTGACTATTCTATTTTACTTGGAACCATTTTTTATGGCTTCAACATGATTAGAAAATTTCTGAGATTTCTGTCAAAAATTAAGATTATGATACTCCCATAAATTCTAGATGACTCTTTGACACATTATATTTGTAATCTTTCTCTCACATTTGTATTTAATGTAGTTTAGTACTGTATGACTCTCAATTCAATACTTTACCATATCCATTAATGGCCCGGCGGTGTCACAGAGAAGTGCTGGTTGTGGTGGAAAATCCTACAATTTTCTGACCAGGAGTGTCTGATTTTAGTGTGATGGTGAGTGTGGTTATATTACTCTGACTAAAGGGGTCACAGAGGATGGAAAACACACTAGAAATGTTTCCCCCCAGGAAAGAAGGAAAACTGTGATTTTTTGTTCATAAGAACACTCTGCATTTCCAAAAGAACAACACAAATCTTTTAAATGTACACAAAGTACTATAGCAAGACAAAATAGGTTTTTAACCCCAAACCAATACTTGATGAATTTTAGAGGATTTCCACTGATACAAAAAGTTTTTCAATTATATTTAAATCGTATTTAAATTATATTTTCTATATTTTACTCCCATCCCAACCCACCCACCCAGCCCTCCCCTCCTCCCTCCCATTTCCAACAGCCCCTAGTTTTTATCCATGTGCCCTTTATACTCGTTCCTGTAAACCCTTCCCCTTTTCCCATGAAATTCCTTCTCCTCTCCTCTCTGAACTCTGTCAGACTGTTCTTTATTTCAGTGTCTTTGGTTATATTCTGCTTGTTTCTTTGTTTTGTTGTTTAGGTTCCTGGTAAAGGTGAGATCATAGGGTACTTGTCTCTCACTGCTTGACTTATGTCGCTTAGCATACTACTTTCCAGTTGCATCCATGCTGTTGCAAAGGGTAGGAGCCACTTCCTTCTTTCTGCTGCTTAGAATTCCATTATATAAATGTACCATAGTTTTTTGATCCATTCATTTATTGATGGGCTCCTAGGTTGCTTCAAACATTTGCCTATTGTAAATTGTGCTGCTATGAAAATTGGGGTGCATATGTTCTTTTGGATTGGTGTTTTAGGGTTCTTAGGATATAATCCAAGCAGTGGCATTGCTGGTTCAAAAGGAAGATCCATTTTTAGTTTCCCGAGAAACTTCGATAAAGTTTTCCAGAGTGGTTGTACCAGTCTGCAGTTCCACGAACAGTGTACTAGGGTCCCCTTTTCACTACAACCTCTCCAACACTTGTTGTTTGTTGCTTTGTGTATGATGGCCATTTTGACTGGTGTGAAGACGTATCTCATTGTGGTTTTAATTTGCATCTCTCTGATAGCTAGTGATATTGAGCATCTTTTCATCTGTTTCTGGATCCTCTGTATGTCCTCGGAGAAGTTTCTGTTCAATTCCTTTGTTCATTTTTAATTGGGTTGCTTGCCTTCTTAGAGTGGAGTCATGTAACTTCTTTATATAGTTTGGAGATTAAACGCTTGTTTTAGGTATCATTGGCAAATATGTTTTCCCATACAGTTGGTTCTCTTTTTATTTTGATACTATTTTCTCTAGCTGTGGAGAAACGTTTTATTTTGAAGATATCACATTTGTTTATTCTTTCCTTTATACCCCTTGCTCTGGGGCACATATCAGTAACAATGTTGTTGCATGAAATATCTGAGATTTTCCTGCCTGTTTTCCTCTAGGACTTTAATGGTGACATGCCTTATATTTAAGTCTTTTATCCACCTTGAATTTGTTTTTGTGTATGGTGTAAGTTGGTGCTCGAGTTTCATTTTTTTGCACATAGCTGTCCAGTTCTCCTAACACCATTTGTTGAAGAGACTGTTTTTACTCCATTTTATGTCGCTGCCCCCTTTGTCAAATATTAATTGACCATAGAGACTTGGGCTTATTTCTGGGCTATCGTTTTTGTTCCATTGGTCCATGTACCTGTTGTTATGCCAGCACCAGGCTGTTTTGATTACAGTGGCCTTGTAATACAGTTTGGTATCAGGTATTGTGATCCCTCCTACTTTGCTTTTCTTTCTCAAAATTACAGCAGCTGTTTGGGGTTGTTCATGGTTCCATATAAATTTTTGAAGTGCTTGTTCTATGTCTTTGAAATATGCCATTGGTACATAAATAGGTATTGCATTGAATCTTTAAATTGCTTTGGGTATTATGGACATTTTGATAATATTAATTCTTCCAGTCCATGAACATGTTATATGTTTCCATTTGTTTGTGTCTTCGTTAATTTCGTTCTTCAGTGTTGTGTAGTTTTCTACATTCAGGTCTTTTACTTCCTTTGTCAGATTTATTCTTAGGTATTTTTTTTTTTCTTTTTGCTATGTCAAATGGGATTTTTTTCCTGATTTCTGTTTCTGCTGTTTTATTGTTTGCATACAAAATTTCCATTGATTTCTGGATATTGACCTTGTATCCCGCAGTTTTTGCCAAATTTGTTTATTAGGTCAGGCAGTTTTTTTGGTAGAGTCTATAGGATTGTCTAGGTACACTATCATGTCATCTTCAAACAGGTACAGTTTTGTTTCCTCCTTTCCTATTTGGATGCCTTTTATTTCCTTTTCTTATGTGATCACTGTGGCTAAAACTCCCGATACTATATTGAATAGAATTGGTGAAAGTGGGCAACCTTGTCTTGTTCCTGATCTTAGTAGAAAAGAATTTAGTTTTTCCCTGTTGACTATGATGTTGCCTGTAGGTCTCTCAGGTATGACCTTTATTATGTTGGGGGATGCTCCCTCTATTCCCACTTTCTGAGTGATTTTATAAAAAATGGGTGCTGTACCTTATCAAATGCTTTTTCTGCATCTATTGATATGATCATGTGATTTTTGTCTTTGCTTTTGTTTACGTGATGTATTACATTTACTAATTTGTGAATATTGAACCATCCTTGCATCCCTGGGATGAATCCCACTTGGTCATGGTGTATGAGCATTTTACTGTATTGTTGCATGTGCTTTGCCAATATTTTGTTGAGGATTTAAGCATCTATGTTCATCAGTGATATTGGCCTGAAGTTTCCTTTCTTTCTTGTGTCTTAATCTGGTTTTGGGATTAGGATGGTGCTGGCTTCATAAAAAGAGTTTGGGAGTCTCCCATCATTCTGGATTTTTTGGAATGGCGTGTGAAGGACAGAGATTAACTCTTCCTTAAATGCTTTGTAGAATTCACTGGTGAAACCATCTGGATTCTGACTTTTGTGTGTTGGGAGTTTTTTGATTACTGCTTCAATTTCATCTGCTGTTATTGGTCTGTTCATGCTTTCTGCTTCATTTTATTGAGTTTTGGAAGAGTATATTTTTATAGAAATTTATTCATTTCTCCTAGGTTTTTAAATTTCTTGGCACACAGTATTTCATTGTTATTTCTTACAACCCTTTGTATTTCTCTGCTGTCAGTTGTAATCTCTCCTCTTTCATTTTAGATTGTGTTTATTTAGATCCTTTCTCTTTTTTTTCTTGATGAGCCTGCTTAAAGGCTTCTCAATTTTGTTGATCTTTTCAAAGAACCAGCTCCTGGATTTATTGATCCTTAGAATTGTGCTTTTAGTCTCTATGTCATTTATTTCTGCTCTGATCTTGGTTATTTCCTTCCTTCTGCTTGCTTTGGGCTGCCTTTGTTGTTTTCCTTGAGTTCTTGTAGAAGTAGGGTTAGGTTTTCTGTTTGAAATGTTTCTCCCTTTTATAGGTAGGCCTGTATTGCTATGAACTTCCCTCTCAGGAGTGCCTTGCTGTGTCCCATAAATTTTGGGTTGTTGTGAGTTCATTTTCATTTGTCTCCACAATTTTTTTTATGTCTTCCATTATATCATGATTCAGCCACTCCTGGTTTAATAGTATGCTGTTCAATCTCCATGATTTTGAGTATTTCGGGTTTCTTCCCTCAGGGTTGGTTTCTAGTTCTAGTCCCTTGTGGTCAGAGAAAATGCTTGGTATAATTTCAGTGTTTCTAAATTTGTTGAATCTTGCTTTGTGTCCTATCACGTGGTCTATCTTTGAAAATGTTCCATGTGTGTTTGAAAAGAATGTGTATTTACCTTCTTTGGGATGAAGGGCTCTCTATATGTCAGTTAAGCCCGTTTACTCTAGGGCATTGTTGAATGCCACAATATGTATGTTGATATTTTGTTTGGAAGATCTGTCCATTTTTGACAGTGGGGTGTTAAAATCCCCTGCTATAATTGTGTTGCTGTCAATATCCTGTTTAAGTCCTCTAAGATTTTCTTTATCTATTTGGGTGCTCCTATGTTGGGTGCATATATATTTACAATGTTTATGTCTTCTTGGTCAATTCTTCCCTTGAGTATTATGAAGTGACCTCCTGGGGCTCTTTTTATGGCCCTTTTTTGGAAGTCTGTTTTGTCTGAGTATTGCTAACCTGGCTTTTTCTTTTCCCTGTTCATTTGCTTGGAAATTTGTTTCCACCCCTTCACTTTTAGTCTGTGTAGATCTATTGTCCTGAGTGGGTCTCTTGTAGGCAACCTATGTGTGGGTCATTCTTTCTTATCCATTCAGCTATCCTATGTCTTTTTATTGGGTCCTTTAATCCATTTACATTTAAGGTTATTATTGATAGGTACTTATTCATTGCCATTTTCGTACCTGTGTTCCTCTCTCTCATTTTCTCTTTTCCTTCTTTTCTTTAAAGCAGGCCCTTTAGCATCTCTTTCAGCACTGGTATGGTGGAGATGTATTCTTTTTTTATTTTTTTAAAGTCACTCTTTTTTTTAAGATTTTATTTATTTATTTCTTAGAGAGGGAAGGGAGGGAGAAAGAGAAAGAGAAACATCAATGTGTGGTTTCTGGGCGCCGTGGCCTGCAACCCAGGCATGTGCCCTGACTGGGAATTGAACCTGTGACACTTTGATTCACAGCCCACACTGAATCCAGTGAGCTATGCCAGCCAGGGCACAGCAGTGTATTCTTTTAGACATCTTTTGTCTGGAAAGCTTCTTTTAGGCCTTCTATTTTTATTGAGAGCCTTGCTTGGGAATGTAGCCTTGGTTGCAGATCTCTGGTTCTCATTACTTGGAATACTTCTTGCGAATATCGTTTAGCTTGGAGTGTTTCCACTGAGAAGTCAACTGTTAGCCTTATTGGGGCTCCCTGGTATGTTACTTCCTGTTTCTCCCTTGCTGCCTTTAAGATTCTCTCTTTGTCTTGGCATTTTGCCATTTAATTATGATATACTTTGAAGTGACCCTCTGTGGGTTCCTCTTGGTTGGAACTCTGTGTTTCCTGAATATGTGTGACTTTTTCTCTCATCAAATTAGGAAATTTTTCCATTGTTACCTTTTCAAATAGGTGTTCTAACCCTTGCTCTTCTTCTCCTTCTGGTATCCCTATTATACGGATATTATTGCATTTTATATTGTCTCACATATCTCTTAATCCTTCTCCATTCTTTCTGAGCCTCTCTTCTTTTTCTTGCTCTTTCTGGGTGTTTTCTTCTATGTTGTCCTCTAATTCACTGATCTGATCTTCTGCTTCATTGATCCTGCTTTTCATTCTTTCTACTGTGTTCTTCAGTTCAAAAATTGTTTTCTTCATTTCTTCTTGGCCCTTGTTGATAGTTTCCATTCCCTTTTTTCATGTTGATGTAGTTTTCAGTGAGTTCATTGTAGCTTCCCTGTAGTTTCTGGTAGCTTATTGTGAGCTCATTGAGCTTCCTGACAATCATTGCTTTGAACTCAATATCTGATAGTTGAATTGCCTCTACTTCATTTAGCGTTCTTTCTGAGGTTTCCTCCTGTCTTTTCACTTGGAGATTGTTTGTTTGCCTTCCCGTTGTTTGTGAGACTCTTCTTGTTAGCCAGAGCTTCTTAAATTGATCTGTTCTGGCTCCCTGGGTTTGTGGTGTGAACTTCTGTAGTAGAACATCAGTGAGTTTCAGTGGTGCAGTTTCCTCAATCTCCCGAGCTCACTGGTCTTGGATTGTCATTTAAGTTGGCTTTGTGTTTGCCTTAGGGTTTTGATTGTTGTTGGGTCTTTCTTTAGTGCTTCCTTCCCACCAGCTGGTTAAATGAGGGTCACTCTGTCCACCACCTCTTGTATTATTTTGTACTGGTGAGGGCAGGTTGTATTGAAGCTGGTTCTTCCATGTTTATAAAGTTTTAAGGACTCCCTCTTGCTCTTGTTCAGTTGTTTGTATTGGGTACTGTCTCTACTGTTTAGTTGTATTTCCATATAGGTCCTGGATTGAGGTTTGTGTGGTTACCACTCCCTCCTTCACCTTCTTCTGTTGCTATGTGTTAGTGGTCCCTTTTTTATTGGGTTTCCTCTTCCAGTGGGTATCCTGGTGTTCTCTGCTTCCACCTACTCTTTTTTTGTGATCATTTGGAGGGGGGAGGCAAAATGGTTTATGGCAGCAAGAGGGTATTCTATGATATTTACTGTAGCAGCCAGTAAAGAAGAGATAGGAGATCCTTTCACTACGTATACTGTTAACCATGATCTTCCACCCAGCTAGCTGATTTTTAGAAAGGATGGAAAGAAGATAAGACTCTTGTTGGGGAAGGAAGCATTGTGAGTTGGATCTATAAAGCAGGGATGTTGTGGGAGGTCACATTCTGAGGTAAGGTGAGAGTAAAGGATAGTAAATAGGTGTAGTGTGTGAGAGAGTAGAGTTAACCACTACAGTAATAAAGTACAGGAAATTTTGAAATGGTCTAAGACCTGGGTGGGGTCTTGTAAAGTAATTACAATTGCAAGGAACAGCAATTATTTAGAATAATATTAGGGAAACAATCATATGACAGAATCTATGAGATCTAGGTAACAAGAATAGAGAGTACATAACCTCAAGTAGTGTGCTAGTGGGACACAGGTGAGTTACAGGACAGTAGATTAGCAATACACTATAAAAGTGATATCAGGAGAAAGCTGTCAGGTCATACAATATCACCAGACTAGTAAAGCAGACTATACAAAAAGAAGAGCGATACAAAACTACTATTAAAAAAAGAAGATGTAAAATACTGGAAAAATAAAAATAATACAAATATGCACTAACTTGCAGGTTCTCTGTAATAGCAGAGTGAAATTTGTCTCATTGTCCCAGCTGTTGCGATGCCCCTTCTTTGGTTTCAACTATGGTCTTTCCACAGATCCAGCATTTTGTCTCACTTATAGGTATTTAAAAAATAAAAATAGAAAAGGCAGAGGAAGGAAGGAAGAAAAATATAATTGGAGAAAAGAAAGGAGGAAAGAATAAAACAAGAAAGCCGGAAAGAGAGGAAAAATAAATTAAAAGATAATAAAAATAATAAAAAATAAAAAAATAAGAATTGTTAAAAAATAGAATAAAATTAAAAAGTCTCTTGGTTTCAAAGTGGCCAAACCGGTTTTTCTGCTCTTGCTGGCTGTGGCAGGCTGAGGGGCGATTGTTATGTCTTTTCTTTCTCGGTCAGCTGTATTTATTTTTATAGAGGGAGGGCTTTGGCTGAAACTGCTACTTTGATAATAGAGTTCACTGGAGTCATAGCAGAATTCTGAAAGCACGGATGAGCATAGGATACTGTTGGAGATGAACTGGCCCTCTATGACAGCAACAGAAATAAGCTTAGGCTTTTCAAAATTCTTTCCACTGAAGCACAGCTTCCCAAACCTCACTTGAAGGTTTGGCTTCCTCTGAGACCTTTGTGTTACTCACTTGTCACATCTGCATCTGCATTCTCACCTACCTGGAGGATCTGATATCACCTTTTTCCTGCAAACATTCCAGCACTCCCTCATTTCTTCTAAAAATGTGACCAGGACTGGCTTAGAAACAACAAGACCTGTGTACAAAATAAATATTATTATTTTTTAAAGAGTCCTCATTTCCAATCTATGTTGTGCTCAGGTAAGAACACCACAGGAAAATTAAAATATTCTAGAAGACTGTTTTCCAAAGTACTGTTTCCTGATGGCACCTTAACAGTTCTAACATAAATTTTTCAGTGGGTTCCTAAGGACCATAGTTCCCGAAGCCATTATTTTCTACAGTATATAACTTCCAAGTTCTTCCTTGTGATTATGAACCTGAAAGTCTACCATACAAAGTCAAGTTTGCAAAAGGTGTTATATAAAGCAGATCCTGTGGGTGGGGCAGGCAATGTGAAGGAAGTCAGCCTCACCCAGAGAGACCAGGTTGCTGTAATTCTCCAGCATCACATCTGAGTACAATTTCCGCTGACCTGGGTCCAGGCATTCCCACTCCTCCCCAGAGAAATCTACTGACACATCCTTGAAGGTCAAAGATTCCTGGGAAAAAAAAAAGAGGCAAATTTATCAAGGAGACACCAGCACAGTTCTCCGTGTCATCTAACATGAAAAGTGTTAGAAGTTTTTTTGACCTAAGAGATATCCTGCATCATTCAGTAAGGTCACTTTGACTGTCTAATACTCTCTAATGTATTTTGTAACATCAACAAGTGAGGATAATACATTTCTAAAATTCCAATGTAAACATATTACATTTTAGGAAAATAAACTTTAAAATGAAGGAACAGACACAGGCATACAGATTGTTGAATGTTATATTTGTATCATTCAGAATCAGCTGCATATACATCTCAGCTACAAAAGGCATCATGAGTTGAAAGTGTAAGTAACTTCTTTGGGTTTCATTCAGGGAACAAAAATGTCCTTGAGTGAAAATGCAGATTTTGATTTAACAGTTCTGGGTGATGCCTGTGTTTCCACATTTTTCAGAAATTCACCTAAGTATTCTTTATTGATTATTCTGTTATAATTGTCCCATTTTGCTTTTCTTTTCATCCTCAACCCTGCAACCACCCTGCTCTATAATTGTTTGACTAAGTTCATGTCCATGGGCCATACAAGTAAGTTCTAGGTCTTCTCCATTTCTTCTACTATTTTAAATTCCCCCTGTGTGGTACACACTATTTAGCTTCTTCTTTCCTGTACCTTCTCCCCCATGCTCTCCTCACGCCTACCCCACTCTTCACCCTCCATATGATCTCCATTTCAGTGAATTTGTCCCTCTTCAAGTAGTTTGTTTATTTTGTGGTTCTTTTGGATTTGCTTTATATGTTCAGTTGTTAATACCGTTTGTTTATTGTCCTTTCACTCTTCATATTTTCGCCATCTTCTTTTTCTTAGATTAAGTACCTTGATCATTTCATGTAAGGGCTTGGACATAATGAACTCCTTTAACTTGACCAAAGCTGGGAAGCACTTGATTTGGCCTTCTGTTCTAAATAATAGGTTTCCTGGCTAGATTAATCTTGGATGTAGGCCCCTACATAACATGGCTTTGAATACTTCTTTCCAGCCCCTTCTTGCCTGCAAGGTTTCTTTTGACCAAACAGCTTATAGTCATTATGGGAACCCCTTTGTAGGTCACACTCCTTTTGTGGTGCTGGGTTTAACATTCTTTTCTTATCTTTTATCTTGGGTAATTGAATTGTGATTTGCCTTGGCACATTCCTCCTTGGGTGCAACTTCTTTTGGTCTTTGAGAGCTTCCTTTACTTGCATGTGTATTTCCTTCACCAGATATGGTATGTTTTCCTCCATTATTTCCCAAATCAGTTTTTCATTTCATCTCTTCCTCCTCTCCTCCTGGCATGGCTATAAGTAGAATGTAGGAAGGTTTAAAGTTGTCCCAGAGTCTACTCAGCCTCTCATCTTTTTAAATTCTTGTTTCTTCATTCTACTCTGGTTGAATATTTCTTCCTTCTGGTCCAAATTATTGTTTTGAGTTCTGGTTTCCTTCTTTTCCTTTCCCCGTCGGTCCCCTGTGTATGTTTCTGTATTTTATTTTGTAGAGCCAGCTCTTCTTACTTTATATTGTACCTCCACTCAACCATTTCTATGAGCACCCTGCTTACCAGTGTTTTGAACTGTGCACAGAGTGGTTGGCTCCCTCTTTGGTGCTTAGGTCATTACAAAAAAAAAAATATATATATATATATTTTAGAGAGTGGGTAGGGACAATGAAAGAGAGTAAGAGAAACACCAATGTGTGGTTGCCTCTAGCATACCACATACTGGGGACTTGGGCAGAAAACGAGGCATGTTCCTGAACTTGGAATTAAACCAGAAACTGTTTGGTTCACAGGCTGGCAGGTCATCTCATGAACTAGAGCAGCCAGGCAGGTTTTTCTGGAATGTTGATACATTCCTTTCACTTGTGCCATATTTCAATGTCTCATTGTACCTGTTATGTTCCTAGAGTTCGATCCTTAGTATTTGCCAGGGAAGGTCCACCCAATTTGCTGTGTTGTGGTGCTGTTTGTGGGGCAGGGTTCAGACAGGGAACAATCCTGCTTGCTCATCTCTCACTCACCTTTCAATCAATTACCCCACTACCCTCAAGCAAACTGCCATTTCTGGTGTTAATTCTATAGTGAGTGGTCTTTTGTACATCCTAGGATCCCTGCAAAAGAATTTTTTGTAAGACTGAGAGTTTCTCCTGCTGCTGCAACTTTCAATTTTTTTTTTTTTTTTTTTTTTTTTATATAGACAGAGGTATTGTGGCTTCAGTTTCCTGCACTCAAACCCTGGAGTGTGCTGTCCCTCTCATTCACCTGTTGCTGTCCATCATGTCCACCAACTAAGCGTCTTCTCAATTTTTTTTTATTTCTTTCTTCATTCTTTTCTGATTGGATTTTTATTTCTTTCTTCTCGTCCACACTGTTGATTTGAGTCCAGGTTTCCTTCCTCTTACTTTTAGTTCCCTGTACATTTTCCTTTATTTTACTTAGCATAACCTTCATTTTTTTTTCACCTAATTCATGGCCATCCTTATTAGCGGTGTTTTGAACTGTGCATCTTATAGGTTGGCTATCTCGTTGTCATTTAGTCGTATTTTTTTCTGGGGTATTAATCTGTTATTTTAGTTGGGACTTTTTTTTTGGTCTTGATGCACCTGTTACATTGTCCAAGGCAGAGCTTTAGGTGGTACTCAGAGCAGGGTAACCCACATCGCTGGGTTGTGATGCTATATGTGGGGAAAGGGTCCAAGAGGGAACAATGGCACTCGCTCCAATCTGTGCCAGATTTCAGTCATTTCCCCTGCTTCCCACAAGCAAAGTGGGTCCTTCTGGTGCTTATTCCAGTGTGGGTGGTTTTATATAAGCACAGAAAGGAAGACAGAGAAAATAAGTCATACATGACTTTGGGTAGAACAAATTTTATAAAATCCACATTTCCCAAGAAGTAAGAAACATTGCAGCAACAATTTTATTTGAAAATTCAGTATAGTTACTTTGAGAACAAGGTTATTCTTGATAGAATATTTTCTAAAATGTAGAGTAAAAGGGTGACATTGAGTTTTACTCCAACCTTGACCTAATTTTTTTTTTTTTTTTAAACACTGGCAACTGCACATAGAGAAGTCAGGGATGTGTACTGCTCTGTTTGTAACTGAGAAGCATTAATATATTTTAAGAGAGTAAAAAGAAAAAAATAACTCAACATTTTATGCACATAGTCAGACATTCTCATACATAAGAAACTAGGTACTAATGAAAAGTAATAGAGCACCAAATTTCTATATCAATGTAATCTAGATTATTTGATGATTCTATAAGTCTGGTGAATTTCCGCGTGAAAGATAACCTTTGTGTTTTCTAAACACAATAAAAGATAAAAGCATAATAATAGAAAAGAAGTTAGGGCTATTGTTTCTTATAATTTTATTTCTTGGAAAATGATTCTGTCATGTGTGGAGAGCTAGATCTTATCAATTGAACTGAATTAAATATACACTTATAATATGATTATTGAAAAATTACCTGAAATATGAAAAGTGATAATGTAGAGTATGTCTGTGAAATGACTATGTTATATAACAAAAATTTACAAGAACAAGTCCCCACTGATTACATCCTTTATGTCAAAAGGAAATGATCTCTATGAAATAAATGTAGGGCCTTCATTTTCCAAAGCAAAAAGAAGTTAAAAAGACAACAAAAGTGTCCAGATGAAATGGGATTTTTTTTCACATCCCTCAATAATTCCCTGCTAGACTCTTGCTAATGATAAAGGAAAAACTATTATCTCTACACTGAAGAGTGCACCTCAGCCAAGTGACTATCAGGTGGATTGGAACAATGGATATTCAGTGACTGAGGCATGCACAAGGACATGTCCTAAATGGTGAAACACTAATGTTTTAATACATAAATAAGAAAGTCATTATATGAACATAATCATAAGTAAACATTCAGTTTTTCAATGTCAATCCACAGCTACCTCTCATATTTAGTACATTAATTGTGTATTTAAACGGCAAGACTTTCTTATCAATTGAGTGACAAAGTCTATTCTACTGACTGTTTTCTGAACATTCAAAGTGATTCTCACTGGAAAATTTGAATTTTCTTACCTCTGATGTACAGAGGTGATGCTTTGGCCACATGAACTTAACCATATATATCCCTGCTCCCCCAATACCAGAGCTTCTGAGCCCATCCCAGAAAAGATATTGCACATGGCCACAGTCCAAGGTTGACCTGTCACAGAGGAGAAGAGATCCGAGGTTGAAGATTATTGATTAAAGGAAACAATCCTTGATCTCAGGCAGCCTACATAAAGAGAATGTGCAGAATGCCCTGGGACAAAGGGGAAACTACTGTACATAAACTACTGCCATTCAGAATCATAAAAAGAAACAGAAAGAAGTAGATTAAACCAACTTCACTATCCAATAACATCAAACAAAATGAGTAACGGTTGTGGGTTCTTAATCTAATCATATGAGGAGAGATAGTTAGTACAGCCTCTGACTGAGGACCCATGTTTTACCTGAGAAGCTGCCATGTCCTTTTGGTGCTGACCCTCCTCCTACTCTCGGTTCTATTTTCAGGAGACTATAAAGGGAGGAGTCAAGTTTACATTTTGAGAATGTGTCTTCAAAGGTAGAGCACTTTTATCTAATCCCACCACAATCACTGACAGAAAGACCTGACAATACTGAAAGGCCCACCTTCTCTTTCCCTTTGTCACGAGGAGGCAGGACAATAAGCTGCTACTTGGAGATCACACTGAGTTTCACATTCTGTTTCCATATGCTCTCTCCTTCCATAGAGAACCACAAACTGCTACAGCAATAATGCGTGTTGCTCTCCTGAACCCCACAACCAGCAGAGCATTCTGTTCTCTCTCATGAACAAAGCCTGTCCTCCCCTCTCATAGATGCATTCCAGAGCCCTCCTGCCAATCAGTGGGTTCATGTGAATATCTCCTAGAGTACCACATTCAACAATAATCCCTCATTGGGGAAGTTCACTACCTCTGTCTGGGAGCACACAGGCAATGCCATTTCTTAGATCTCCTCAGGTGATCTAATAAAAACTTGAAGGGGTACAGTTTAGCTATAAAAAGCATGCAGTACCCATTGGAATCAAGGTCCCACGTGGCATCCATGACCTGCCTCGATGACCCTGCACTGGCTTTCACAACTCCTCTCCTCCAAAGCACTCTCCCTGTCTGAAGTGCATCTTCATAAACAGAAAGAACATCAAAAGGAATTCAGCACATCTCCACCATTTGGAGCAATTTGGGATCCACAGACCATGAACAGTAAGGGGCACAGACTGTTTGCTCTCCCTGACTCGTGATTTTAAAAGGTGAAGGGTTGGCCAGCTGTATAGGCAACATCTCTCAGCATCAAACCCACAAAAGAAAGATAGAGAAGCCTAGGCCCAAAGGGTCTCAGTGGTTCCGGGAAAATGACCCTTCCACCCAGCAGCAAACAGGTCAGGATGTGGGGCTGTCTCACCTGTATTCTGCACTCACATTTGAGGGAGGCCCAGCAGCGGGCATTTCAACCACAGTAGTGACCCTGGGGTGCCAGGTGCCCAGGAATGTGAACTCAGAGGATCAGTTTGGAACTGGAAGCTCCAAACCAGTGAAGATTTGTATGGAATTCTCAGTTCTGTAACTAGTTTCCAAAGTCTCATGCAGTCCAAGGATGTTGGAAGTGTGCATATGCACTTTATCGAAACACACAGGGGTGGGAGTCTCAGCAGTGCACTTCCAGAGATGGGCAGCATCTGAATGCAGGCCTTGTCATGGTGGAGACTTGTGGGGAAGAACTCTGAAGAGGTCACTGGCTTGGGTCCTGGACACTTTTCTACATATTTATCCTTGGTTAAATATATATATTTGGTAGCAACATATATATTTTTATTAATATTTTAATATATTTTATTGATTATGCTATTATAGTTCTCCCATATCCCCTTTTATACCTCTACACCCTGCACACTCACTTCCACCCACATCCTGAGTGTTTAGTTCATGTCCACAATTCATACATAGAAATTCTTTGGCTTCTACATTCCCTATGCTAAACTTAACCTTCCCCTGTGTATTTTCTACCTACCACCTATGCTACTTATTCTCTGTATCTTTTCCCTCTCTCCACCCCTGCACTCCCCTGCTGATAACCCTCTATGTGATCTCCATTTCTGTGATTCTGTCTCTCTTCTAGTTGTTTGTTTAGTTTCTTTTTGTGTTTCTTTTAGGTGTGGTTGTTAATAACTATGAGTTTGTTTTCATTTTCCGGTTCATATTTTTTATATTTTTCTTAGGTAGGTCCCTCTAACACTTCATATAATAAGGGCTTGGTGATGATGAGCTCCCTTAACTTGACCTTGTCTGGGAAGCACTTGATTTGCCCTTCTGTTCTAAATAACAGATTTGCTGCATACAGTAATCTTGGATGTATACCCCTCCCTTTCATGACTTGGAATAATTGTTTCCAGCCCCTTCTTGTCCGCAAGGTTTCTTTTGACAAACCCGCTCCTAGTTTTCTGGGAATCCCTTTGTAGGTAACTCTTTTTGTTTTGTTGCATTTAAGACTCTCTCCTTAGCTTTCATGTTGGGTAATGAGATTTGATGTGTCTTGGTGTGTTCCTCCTTGGGTTGAACTTCTTTGGGACTATAAAAGCTCCCTTTGCTTGCATATATTTCCCTTTACCAGACTCAGTAAGTTTCTCTTCATTGTTTTTCAATGCAGGTTTCCATTTTTTGCTCTTCCTCTTCTCCTTCTGGCACCCCTAAAATTAGGATGTGGAAAGGTTTAAAGTTGTCTGAGACCTATCTCACCTCTCATTTTCTTCTATTCCTATTTCTTCATTCTACTCTGGTTAAATATTTATTTCTTCCTTCAGGTTCCAATTTTCAATTTGAGTCTCTGCTAGTCCCTATTTTGTTCCTTTCACTGTTGGTCCCCTGTATATGACTCTGCATTTCACCTTGCAGAGCATGCACCTCCTCCTTTATTTCGTACATCTACTCAACCATTTTTGTGACTATCCTGATTACCAGTGTAGTGAAATCTGCATCTGTTTTGTTGGTTACCTATACAGGGCTTAGTTCGTTAAAAAAAAATTAGTTACTTTTACAGAGTGGGTAGGGAAGGAGAAAGAGAGTAAGAGAAACATCCATGTGTGTTTTCCTCTAGTGTGCACCATACTGGGGATCTGGCCAGCAAACCAGGCATGTGGTCTGAATGGGAACTGAACTGGCAACTCTTCGGTTCACAGGCTGCCACTTCATCCACTGAGCTACAGCAGCCAGGCCACTTCTGTTGGAATGTTGATCTGTTCTTTCATTTGGGCCATGTTTCTTTGTCTCGTTTCACCTGTTACATTCAAAGGGATGGAGACTTACTTATTTTCCAGTGAAGGACAACCCACTTTGCTGGGTTGTGGTGCTGTTTGTGGGAAAGGCGTCAGAGATGGGACAATCCTGCTTGCTCATCTCTGACCCAGTTTGTAATCAATTCTCCCAATACCCTCAAGCAAATTTCCCTTTCTGGTGATCATTCTGTGGTGAGAGGGCTTGTGTACCTCCTCGGATTGTGGCAGATAAAGAAAACTCCAAAAGTTTCTTATGCTCTGTAACTGTAACACTTGCAAAATTTCACACAGGACTGTAGAAGCTGACAAGTTGTAACCAAAGCAATGGCCAGTTACTCAAGGTCGTACACAGACTCCCATGATAAGCTCCTGTGTTCTGTAGCTTCTGCAAATTCCTCCTGTGTTTTCTCTTTGTCTCCCATATAAGGTAGCTGGACCTAACTTATGCATTCAGCTTCTGTAACCTTGCTTCGCCACATAGGTAGGAAGCCTGGGACTATTTAAATCCCGGGAGAGTGAGGATCCATGCTCAGAGGATTTGGATGTTAACCACCCCCTCTGGGCCCCCGGGTAATAAAGTCTGTGCTTTGTTATCTCCCCGCCTGTGGGTGGATTTTCCACAGCAAGATCACAAGGAGACCTGCAATAGAGTCTTCTCTGAGACTCTGAGTTTCTCCCACTCCTGAAACCTTCACAAAATTTTATAGCCAGAGGTTTTGTGGCTTCAGTTTCCTGTGCTGAAACCCTAGATTGCATTGTCTGTCTTCTTCCCCATTGTTCTCCTGGTTTATATGGTCAGGAATGTAATACCACTTGGTCCACCAACTGCCACCTCACACCCAGCCCATCAGCTGCTGCCTCATACACCTGGTATGCCAGCCACCACCTTGCTGCACATCATCTACACACTAACTGAGTATCTCTGCCCCTCCTCTCAGTATGGATGAAGGTTTCTTCTTCAACCCCTTGGTTGTCTGACTTCCACAGAGTTCAATCCCTACCACATCAGCTGTTCTGTTGTTTTCAAATTGGTTATTCTCCTTCTTTTGTTTGTGCAAGGAAGCAAAGGATGTCTAGGTATGCCTTCATTTTGGCTGGCTATGACAAGCTCACTCTTTACTAATGAAGCCATGGTCTCTGGTACATGTGCCATAGTTGTCAATGGCACAAAAAGAATGGCACAGAAAATAAGTCACACATGATTTGGAGTTGAATGAATTGTATAAAATATACATTTCTCAAGATGTAAGAAATAAAGCAACCAAAATTTAATCTGAAAATTTAGTATAGTTACTTTGAGAACAATATCATTCTTGATATCAGAATATTTTCTGAAACATACAGTAAAACATATATCTTTAGTTTTACTCAAAACTTGACCAACAATTAAAAAAAAAAGCATAGGCAAATACACATAGAGACCTCATGGATG
This sequence comes from Phyllostomus discolor, assembly GCF_004126475.2. Classification (NCBI taxonomy): domain Eukaryota; kingdom Metazoa; phylum Chordata; class Mammalia; order Chiroptera; family Phyllostomidae; genus Phyllostomus; species Phyllostomus discolor. The sequence continues at coordinate 1,822,305 of NC_040917.2, read as the reverse complement.
TTCACTGCTCTTTTTCTAATGGAGAAGAATGAGAGCATCTTAAAAGAGTAAAAAGACAAAGTAACTCAATTGTTAACATTTTATGCACATAGTCAAAAATATTTGTACATATGGAAACTTGGTGGAAATCAAAGAAACAGAACATAAAATATCTATATCAATATAAATCAAGGTTATTTTCTGATTCTGTAAATATGGTGAGTCTGTCACTCAAAGATAACATGTGTGTTTTATAAAAAAAGATACATAACGATAGAAAAGGAGTTAAAGCTATGATTTGTTAGTGCTTTATTTCTTTGAGAACATTTCTGTATCACTAGTGCAAACTACATCTGACCAATTTATCTGAAGTAAACATATGTTTAAAACATGATTCTTGTAAAATTATCTGAAAATATAAAAGGTGATAATGTAGAATGTGTCTGTGGCCTGACTATGCAATATACCAAAATTTACAGGAACAAGGCTTCACTGATTCAATTCTACATGTCAAAAGCCAATGATCTCTACAAAATAAATCTAGGGCCTTCATTTTCCAAAGCAAACAGAAGTTAAAAGGGCAACAAAAGTTTAAAGATGAAGTGTGATAGTTTTTTCACATCCCTCAATAACTCCCTGCTAGACTCTTGTTATTGATAAAGGAAAATTATTAACTCTACACTGAAGAGAGAACCTCAGCCAAGTGAGTATCACTTAGATGGGAACAATGGATATGCAGTGCCTGAGACATGCATACATCGTGTATTTATAGTTTTGACACTACTGTCACAATACACAAATAAAAAGTTATTATGTGATAATAATCATAAGTAAAATTTAATTTCTTCCAATGTCAATCCACATGTACCTCTCATGTTCAGTACAGTAATTGAGTATTTAAATAGACAATGTTTCTTACCAATTGAGTGGAAAAGTCTATTCTACTGATTGTTCTTTTACAGAACATCCAGAGTGATTCTCACTGGAAAATCTGCATTTTCTTACCACTGATATACGGAAGTGATTCTGCTGACACATGCACTTAAACACATATACCGCTGCTCCAACAACGCCCGAGCCCCTGAGCCCATCCCAAAACACATTGCAAGCAGCTGCCTTCCCAGGTTGATCTGTCAAACAGGAGATGCGTTCCATGTTTGATGGTTATTAATTAAAGGCAGGAATTATTGACCTGGGGCAGCCTAGATAAAGAGAATGCACAGAAGGACCTGAGACAAAGGCAAAAGGACTGAGCAGAAACTACTTCCCTTGACAATCATAAACAGAAAATGAAAGAAATAGAAAAACAACCTCACTATCAAATAACATCACAGAAAAGAATAATAAGTTGCTGATTCTAATCAAATCATATTAGGAGGAAAAGCAAGCACAGCATCTGACCCAGGACACATCTTTTACCCAAGAAGCTGCCATATCCTCCTCGTCCTGCTCCTCCTCCTCCTCTGAGTTCAGTTATCAGGCCACCATGTGCTGAGGAGTCAAGTTTGCATTTTGAGAATGTGTCCTCAAAGGCACAGCCCTTTTGCCTAAACCCACCACAATCACTGGCAGAAGGACCTGGAAATGCTGAAAGCCCCACCCTCTGATCTCCTTTCTCACAAAGAAACAGGAAAACAAACTGGTACAGGTAGACCACACTGAGGTTTTTTTTTTTTTTTTTTTTTCTGTCTTCATGTGCTCTCTCCTCCAAAAGAGGTCCACAAACTGCTATAGCAAGATGAACATGGGGTGCTCCATTGAACCGCCACCAACACAGCATTTCAATATCTCACCTGAATAAATCCTGCTCTGCCCTCTAACAGATGCATTCCAGTGCCCTCCTCTTAATCAATGGGTTCAGCTTAGCATCACCTGGGACTCCTCATTCAACAAGGATGGCCCAACCAGAGAAGTTTAGTAACTCTGTCAGGGAGCACAGCTGACATCACTTCTTGTATCCTCTCAGGTGATCTAAATCCAACTTAAATGGGTGAAGTTTAGGTGTATAAAGCATGCAGATCCCATTGGGATCAAAGCCACACTTGGAATCCATAATGGGTTTTGCTGCCACTGCCCTTGCATTCAGAACTCCTGCAAACAAATCTCTCTATCTGCAGTGCATGTTATTAAACTCAGAGGATATCAAAGGGGGATTTGGCACATCTGCACCCTTGGGAGCAATTTGGGTTCCCTGGTCTAGGAACTCTGAAGCACAAATATTGTTTTCTCTACCTCACTTGTGACTTTAAATTGTGAGAGTTGGGCTGGTTTCCCAGGCAATGTTTCTCAGCAGAAAATTAAAAACAAACAAACAAACAAACAAAACGGTGGAGAAAACTCAGAAAGGAGGGACACAGCAATTGCAGGAAAATGGGACCTCCACTGTGCAGGGAACTTGGTCAGGGTTTGGGGGGGTCTCACCTATATTCCCCAATAACCGTTATTGGATGCTCAGCAGTGAATATTTCAACCAAAGTAGTGATCATCGGGGTTCACGTGTGCAGGAATGTGAACTCAGACGGTCAGTGTCCAACTTAAAACACTAGACAGATGAATATTTGCATGCCTTTCGGTGATCCCAAGTCTCCCAAAAGGCACATGCACACTTATCAAAGTGCCCAGGGGTGGGAGTCTGAGTGGAGCATTTCCTGTGATGGGTGGCACCTGAACACAGGCCTATTGGTGGTGGAGACATGCGTGGAGGAGCATTGAGGAGGTCACTGGTTCCAGACCAGGAGTCTTTTCTACATATTTCTCCATTTGTGTTCTTCACTTGACCACTCCCTTTGACTTGGGACCACTTTGTATGGCTTCAATATGATTAGAAAATTTGTGAGATTTCTGTCAATAATTAAGATTATGATACTCCCATAAATTTTAGATGACTCTTTGACACATTATATTTGTAATCTTTCTCTCACATTTGCATTTACTGTAGTTTAGTACAATATGACTCTAAATTCCATGTTACCATATCCATTAACTGCAGATTGGTGTCCCAGAGAACTGAAGGTTGTGGCAGAAATTCCTACAATTCAGTGACCAGGAGTGTCCGATTTTAGTGCAATGGTGAGTGTGGCCATAGCAGTCTGACTAAACGGGTCATAGAGGATGGAAAACACACTAGAAATGCTTCTCTCCAGAGGAGGAGGAAAACTGCATTGTTCCTTCATAAGAACACTCTGCCTCTCCAAAAAGAACACCGCACATTTTAAATGTGAACATAGTACTATAGCAAGACAAAATAAGTTCTTAGTCCCCAAGCAATTCTAGATGAATTTTACATGACTTCCAATGATACAAAAAGTTTTTTTTTAAAGAGCTTCCTATGCATGATTGCACCCCTCTGATGAATGGAAATAAATTTTTATATTGAAATGGATGTAAATCTCCAGTGAGACTCCTCTTATTCAAAGCCCTTTGTAAGGTCCTCCTCACATAACATGTTCTGGGGAAACACAGCGATCATATCTCAATATTTTTACCACTCAATAGAAAAAGTTGGTACCCATCGGATTCTGGCCCACAACACAATGTGCAGTTTTCCTGGAGAGAATGTAGTTCAGGGACCTATTTCTGGGGGCCAGAGGAAGGAATGATTCTTTTCTTGAGTCCAGTCATACTGAGAAGAAATATTTATCCCTTCTGTTTCCTTCTCCCTTATTGTACCTGCACACCTCTACTAGAAAGTATACCTTCTTCCTGAAATAAGCAGCTTTCCCAGCTTCTTTCTTCTTATACAATTTTAAAGTTTCAAAGAGTATTGTAACTTAATCAAGTTGCAGTGAGTTTTATGATACAACTTTCTACAAGTATAAACAACACAACAGTGTGTGTATATATATATATATATATATATATATATATATATATATATATAATATTTGAAAACAGAAGTGTGTATGGGAGAAGAGCACTTCCATTTTTATTCCCTACACCCACCACTTTTAGCAATACATATCTGACTCTTTACGTGCATTCCAGGGTCCTTTGCATCTCAGTCCTCCCTAGAATGTTAAGAGTAGTTTCCCAGCCCTAATTCATTGTGTTATATTAAGGAATTTTACCGGAGACATTAAATTAACTGCACTCTTACATCAAAGGGCTTGGAGGCCATGTCCTTCATTTGAAGTGCACCAGGGTTTTCACTTCAAGTGCACACTGAAATTATTTTCTAATGTTCAGTTTATGATTGAGGGATGACTCCCAATTCCATTCTTCAAGACCTGCCTGCAAATCACTCCTTCATTTTTGAAATCAGGGCTATAGAAATATGGTGTTAAATGCAGTGGAAAATTAAAATCACCTATAAAAGAATCACATTTATCATTTATTGATGGGAACAAATTATAGATGGAGGATATCGGGTGACAGTTGACATGGTAACTCCACTGCAGACATCACTTTCTCTGCTAAATGTGCTGGCTCTTCATATGAAACCAGTGAGAAAGAAACAGCCCCAAGTGTAGGCATTTGACAAAGGAGATGGTCTCCTTGTTTAAAAACCCACCCACAATCTTGGGATCTCTTTTCTTATTCACTCTATTTACTTTTACCTTACTGTATGCTGCTTGAACTTCTTACACTTACACTTGATTCTCAAGTACCTGACCACAGTCAACTTACACACAAATAGACTTCTGTTGACAACCTTTGACATTCTGTTTTTTTCCCATGAAACAAAGACCTAAAGCACGTCGTTTTGTTCACATTTATAGAGCAGTTAGTTTGTGTCTTTGTTGTATGTACATTTTCATTTCAAAGGAAGAAAGGCTATGAAAAATGTATTAAATTAAAAAAAATAATACAGTTGTACATGAACCATGAAACATATTTCTTCCAATCCAAATTTGCTTTAAAATAATTTTGGAAAATATTTTTTTATTTATTATCAGATGACAAGTGAGGGAGAAAGAGAGGGATAGAAACATCAATGTGCCTATGTGTCTGGTGCGTCTTGTACTGGGGACCTGTCCCTCAATCATCACATGTGACTTGCTTGGGATTGGAACTGGCAAACCTTGGAATCCCAGGCCAGCACTCAATCTGATGAACTACACCAATCAGGGCCTAAGTAGGTTTGAAATTACATTCTCATATCCTTCAGAAATGTCCTAATTGAGTAAATTTTTCCTTAATGATTCTTACCTAATAAACATGACAAAGCATTAATTTTCCTTAAACTTGTATAAAACTATCCTATGAAATGTATACAAATAGTATATTACAACCATTTTCAACAACTATGCCCTACAATGGAACCTATATGGGCATCCTCCACAAAAATGAAATTGTAATAAAGTATGTGAAGAATGAAAATAAGGTTGTTTCCCAACAAGGAATCAGCTGTTTCCAGAGTAAACATTCATTTTCTTATAGAAAAGCCTCTATCTATTTGTAAATGGTTGGCGATTTATATTTTTTAAGTCTTGCTCCATCTTGTCCTTCTTCTGTCAGTCTGGAAAAAAATGGAAAAGCAGTTTGAGAGTTTCCTTGTTTGATACCAGCTGAAGCTCCATACCTACAGCAGGGCTCTGCACCCCCGGTCCACCCTGGACACACCCTAAGACCTCAAAGCTCTCATCATTCTTTATTCTCTGAAGCCATGTGATTGGCCATCTTTGAATGGTCACCCTGATCTCCATAAAAAGCTTTTTTTTATGTTTTAGGGAGTTTTTGAACACTTTATAGTGCATGGCCTCATCAGTTTCAATACACAAACCAAATGCTGGATGTTTTTTGATTTCTTCCACTATGATTACTGCAAGTGACAATTAATAAAAAGTATTGGGTTTGAAAGTATGAAATGTCTAGCTTATCAAACAAATAACAGGTTCCTATTGTATACTGGTAACCACAGTAATTTTCCTAAGTGCTCCAAGCTCAAAACAAATATTTCATTATTTTTATTTTGATAAGTGAAATAAGCCAAGCACTAAAACACAAATGTCATATGATCTCATGTGTAATAGGAACCTAATGAACAAAACAAATAAGCAAAATGGAACCGGATGCCTGGGAACAAGGAAATGAATGAGAGAAACCCAAGGAGAGGTGCAGAGAGATAAGGGTGAAAAGAAGGGGAAGCAACTAGTGAAGGAACATGTATGGGAGATTCCAAGATAGGAACATATGGTGGGGATTGAGTTTGGGAATTGAGGAGTGTGCCATTGGAGTAAAGCTGTAACGGAACTACTGGGCAAGTGTAATAGAACATTACAATCATACAACAATAAACTATTTAGTAAATAAGTGGAACAGCAAACACTGATTCTTTTTCTATTTCTGCCCCTTCCTCTGTATATAAACTATCAATAAAAAATAAATAAATATGAAATAAAAATTATCTTGTAAAATAGACATTATCTATAAAGGGTTATAAGTCATAGTTAAATTATATCATTAAAACAGGAAGTGTAAGACATATTTTAAATAAGAAGTGGAAAATTAGGAAAAACTGCAGTGTGAATCATGCACTTACAGATACTATTCCAGGTTTGTTTGGTATTTTTTTTTAAATCATTCTGCCTGGCAACTTCTATACCAACAATTTCTAAGAATAAGTCACATTTATAAACAATCTTTAAAGTACAATCTGTCTATTTCCATTTACTTAATAAAATCACCCTTTCTTCAGTGTTGCATCAACCATACAATCTTTCTGCAGGAACTTATCACCCGCTTCCCACAAAAAGTCCAGTGCTTTGTCTCATGGTCTGTTAGTACAGAACACTTTCTGTAAGCCTGAAGTGGTCTTTCTAGAGATGGGCACCCTGAATCTAATAAGTATAAATTTAGACTTTTATATAGTTCCCCGCCTTCTCTGATGCTTATGTACACAATTAGGAAGTTTGTATTGAGTGTCTGTGTTTTCCAGTAGCAATGGATATGAATGGACCCTACCCAGTGAAGTCAGAGCCTTATTTATACTGACTTGTTCCTAGAGAGCACGAGATATTGATGTTTTGGTTAAAATTCAAAAATAGCAATGTGGTAATCCTAAACTATCAGATTACTGGTATAAACACTAAAGGTAGTCAACAATTAGAATACATTCTGGTTCTTATGATATACAGCATTAGCTGACTTTTGATATAGTGTGATTTGTACTTTCTCTGTATTTTTTCACATTTTCAGAAAATCCCCACAGTTTGGTAGAGTTCTCTTGTAGCACTGGCTTTTATTGATTTGCATGTCTTGATAACATGTAGAAACAGAGTACTGACTAGATGTAAAGATCCCTAGGTGCCCTATTAATTACATTGCAAAATAAATAGTTTATGTTGAAAACTAAACTTCCAACAAAGGTAAAGGTATACTGAAGACAGGTGAGAAATTTGCACATGACAAACTTCCATTTTCCAGCAATACTAAAGATATAGGATTGTTCAGTAATGAAATATTGGTAACATGGAGTTCAATTTAATTTTAAAGTAGCTAGTTACAAAAACCCTATATAAATACACTAATGATTTTCAATTACCTTAGTTTTCCAGAAATGGGTATTTCCCACCATAACCCCAAAACACACACAAATTTATAGTAACCATAGTGCTAATCTTAACATTGAGAAATCAACTAATACACATATTTTTGATATTTGAACATGAATATCTGAACATGAATTTTGAATCTGAACAGGAATAAATGCCAAACAAAAGACCATGCATTACTCTGGTAAATAATCCAAAATAGGAGCCCCTAAAAGTAATCTGAATAAAGGGGAGATTAAAACTGTAAAACAGAGCCCTGGCTGGCGTAGCTCAGTGGATTGAGCGCGGGCTGGGAACCAAAGTGTCCCAGGTTCGATTCCCAGCCAGGGTACATTCCTGGGTTGCAGGCCAGAACCCCCAGCAACCACACATTGATGTGTGTGTGTGTGTGTGTGTGTGTGTGTGTGTCTCTCCTCTCTCTCCCTCCCCTCCCTAAAAATAAATAAATAAAATCTTTAAAAAAACTGTAAAACAGAATATAGTATTGAGAACATGAAAAAGTTAATGTTTTGAAAACATAATGCTGTTCCTAACATGGTCCCAATTCCCAGCTCTTTCTTGTACAAAATCCAAATGCAAACCACATTAAGATACTACACTTCAATTCTTACAACTAGTGTCCTCAAACACAGCAGACACAAGTGTTGGTGAGATAATGAAAAGGGAATCCAAGCTCACCATTGGTGGGAAGGTAAATTGGTGAATACACTACAGAATCAGTGAAAAGGTACCACATATTCCTTGAAAAAGGAAAACCATTTCATGAATACATCCCAGTCATGAAATATATCCAAAAAATAGAATTGGTACCTAAAAGAGAAACCTGCATACCAATGTTCATTGGAGCATTATTTACAAAATCCAATACACACACACAAAAAAACACACAAAAAATATTTAACAACAGATGAATAGAAAAGCATATTTTATAGAAAAGTAATTTGAATGGAATATTTATTATTCAGTGTTTCTACACACACACAAAAGTTGCCTTTTTACCAACATACATGAACTATGAGAACATTCTACTAAGTTAAATGAAGCAGAGGTAGGAAAAATGAGTAATCCTTGTCAGATATCATATACATATAATCTAAAATAAGGAATCCTAGGAGTTGTGATCAAGATTACAGAAAAGGTAAACCCTATACTCAAATGTTCAACCAGCACTTCAGAATTACAACTAAACTACAGAACCACCATTAATCCGAAATCACCTGATTTGGCTCAACAACAGTCATACAAATAAACATAGACAAAGGCACATAGAAATGGGTAGAAGGGGCAAAGAATTGTAGGTCCCATATCCCCAATTTTGTTTGGTGGTTAAAAATAGGGAAAGATAGCTTGGCTACATAAGTTTCCACTAAACAGCAATGGTTCCCAGCATGACTCCTAAATCCCCTGACCCCCCTTGCCACTGGTGGGAAGACACGTCCCCATCACCTCTGGTTATAGAAACTCTTGACAGTTTGCTGGAGGGACATGGCAGGTACCTGGAGTCCCCCATGTTTTCCTTAAAGAGCATGAGAATGGAATTACAAAGACTCAATCACTCTGAGTTTCACTATCATGGCAGGAGTGAGACATGCAGAGAGCACATTACAGGTTTGGCATGGTGTGAGAGCTGGTGGTTCAACTTTCTCTCAGACAGATGTGCTGTCAGAGGTAATTGTTCCTTTCTGCAAAAACACCCCACACCACCACAACACTCAGTAGTACTGGCACCATACCTGAGAGACCTACCACCTGACTATAGCTGTTATCTTTGCTCTGGTGATCCCCTGATATCTTCCACCACCAAAACCGCAGGCCGACCCAAGCATTTTCCAGAAGCTTTTCCATACAGTTGTCCTGTGCTGATACTGTGTTATTCTTTTCTAATATCCATCAAACAGTCGACCTGACTGCTGCATATTCCATAACACCTGCAATGTGACTTTTGCCTGATGTCAACCACAGCAGGCCAGTTTCTCAGTTTGACTTCTCCTGGGCACCTCTAAGACAAACAAAAGTAGCAGCCATCCAAAGACCTTTTTGTATTTCATAGCAAGTCACCTGGCAGAGCAGAAATGGCAGCACAGGTGGACGTCCCCAAACTAGGACATGGGACAGACAGCTCATTTCATGCCAAAGCACCACCAACAACCTCAAGTAACAAACTGGAATAGCAGTCTTACTGGTAACCACAATCGCACTGAAGTAGGTCCAACTTTGAGGGGTTGACTCCTAAACATCTTATGCACCACATCACTTGGGGTTCGAGGTTTATTGTTGTGGCTTCTCCCCATAGTCGACTGGCCCACGTGCAAACCCATCCCATTCAAGTACAAAAGAAGTCAAGGCTAAATGACAAAAGCAGTGTGTACACTGCCCACAGTGGTAAGGAGGGCACAACAAGAGACCCCAGCTCGGGTGAACAGGGAGCCTGTGCCAGTGGATTCTGTAGGACACTCACTACATAAGTCCACCTTAAAGGCCCAGGAACATAGCAGCTTCACCCTATATAGAAATAAGCACAGGGAGGTGGCCTAAATCAAGACAAAAATGTTGTCCTAATAAAAAGAACAGAACTGAGAAACATTGAAATTAAGAGCTATCTGACAGTAACCAGAGGGGACTTGGGAGGGAATCATGAGAGGAAAAGTTAGAAGGGTTTTCAGGAACAGCTATAAAAGAACACATGGACAAAAGTGAAGGAGAGTGGAATCAGTGGAGAGAGTTGGGAAATAAATGTAGACAACTGTACTTGGACAAACCATAAAATCAAAAGTAAAAATAAATAAGAAATGAACACTTTCATTTTTCAGTAAAGAAAGGAGATCATAAATATTCAGTAAGCGATTAGATGTCACTGCAAGCATTGATACTAAAATTAAGTCCAGATCCATTGTCTTTGAATCCTATAAACTGTCAAATAGTAATAGTATAGCATAGTCAAGATATATTGCTTGTTAATGTGAATCAATAAACATAAACTTTATTGATGTAATTACAAAAATATGAATCCATACTCTGAAATTACACTTGTTTGCACTTCTTAAAAAATATTTTGGTGTTGTTGAGGAACAGTTGTCTCCACTTTTGGAAAATAGGATTGGTCTTGCCGGTGTACCTGAGTGGTTGGAGAATGGGCTGAGAATCAAAGGGTGGCCAGTTCAACTCCCAGTCAGGGCACATGCCTGGGTTGTGGGCCAGGTCCCCTGTGGGACCATGTGTGAGGCAACCACACATTGCTGTTTCTCTCCCTCTCTTACTGCCCCTCGTTTCATTCTCTTAATAATAAATAAGTAAATAAAATATTTAAAAATAATTAGCATTTTTAAGCAGCGCACCCTGGTTCTGGATAGTAAGGGGCAGTTCTATAAAAGACCACAAGATGAATTGAAGCACATCTTCTTTCCCACAGAGCCTGGGACATGTACACAGCCTGCAGGCCTGCAGCAGCTACATGTGAGGATGAGGCCAGATGCTGGGAGACTGTAGGAGACCCCAGGACATGTTATTCATTAGGGTTCATATGCAGAGGAGTTTGGGTTTCTTGAACTAAGTTTAGATTGTTCAAAATGAAGCAAAATGATAGCATCTTGGTAAAGTGTGAAGAGATCTTATCTAATGGTTATTCCTGGTGAAAGGCCTGAGGTGGAAGGAAGCGTGTTGCTCAGTGCAGCTGCCAGTAAGTCAGGTCAACAAGGGACATTTTACTGTGACTCTGTGAGATTCTGCCTGGTACGTGAAATTGCAGGGTAAGGTTGTGGCGGTTCAAAGATCCTAGTTACAGAAAATAAATGCCATGACAGCAATATTATAATGTAGCATAGCTGAACTCTTCAAAAAACACATACCATCTACACTTGTTATGAGAATGTTCCAGTAGGCACAATAGAATATATCAATATGGGGAAATTTTCCACATTATTTAATATCAGGGGCCACCAAGAAATCAAACTGCTAATGCCATAACTGCATTGCATTACCAAACAACACATTGTTATTTGTAAACCTGTGTAACGTTAGAGACATTAAAATGTTCCAGTATATTCACCTTTATTAATAAAAATGTAAGTCCACACATCATCTAAATAAAAAAAAAATCAGTACAATTATGTTACATTTTCTCACCACACACACGGGAAATATTTGGGGAGTATTACTGTTCCTGTAAATTATCATCTCATACAACAGTTTGTTGTTGTTTTCTAACTGGAGGCTAACTGTTGAGCAAAAGTGGATGTACAACAATGTTCTGCACTAAGGCATGAACTGCCCATATTCACTCACATATCTTGGATGACTATTTATTCCAACCATATCAACTAATACTCAACAATGGCTATCATGAAGATACATCAGGATTTTAATAAATTCACATTTTCTTAAAAGGTTTAGAAAAGTATTTAAAATTTTCCACATTGCTGTGTCTTAACATTACGCAAAATAGCATGGCTTACATTGTAATATAAAACAAAATGCTGAGAAACCTTAAAAGAGCAACTTCATTTAGATTTTTTGATACATTGTTTATTATACTGTCCTCAATCTTCTACAGAATGATGCTGTACATTAGGTGAGTGACGCAAGTTCCTAGGTTGTTAAGGAACCAGCAATGAACCCACTGACTCCACACATATACCAGGAATAAAACAGTAGCATCAACTGCTAAGGGACTGGGATCAATTAAATATACCCTTGTCAAAATATTACAAATGCGTTCAATATACAGTAGTTGATATTCTGAGTAATTATACCTAACTAGACATCGATCCTCTTGACATTTTTGAGCACACTAAAAATCACTGATTTATATTTTTAAACTTTCTGTGATTCTCTATAATAAGTATTCTGCTTTAGAGCAATACCTGAAAGCTATCATTAAATCTCTACTCTGAATTACAATATTTTGAAAGTGCTTTTCATTTACATATATGCATGAATTTTTATACTTTTCAAGCCACTTTCATGTATAAGTTCTTTGTGATTATGGGAACTGTGTAAATTCACAAAAGTCTTTCTTTCTTTATGAATGTAGAATCTCACCCCAATATCCATTCCAATACAAAATGACACTGTAGGTCCACATATATGATTTTCTACAATTTTCCTTTCTATGTTTTTTATAGTGTGAAATCTCACATGCCACATAAGAAGTGAATGTTGAAAAAAGCTCTAATTTGGTGACTATGCTTTGATTATAGGTTAAAATACTGCCATAATTTTTGCATTTGTACAGTTTTTCTCCAGATGGGTCTCTCCCATTCTGGGTAATGCAGCTCTGACCACTAAAATACTTTTTTTAAACAACTTTTATATGGCTTCTTTCCACTGCGAATGACCTAATGTCATAAAGTGTTGCCAGAGAGTCCACATTTATAAGCCTTGTGTCCAGTATGAATTCTCTGAAGATAAGTAAAGGTTGGAAGTGGCTAAAAGATTTATGTCATTATGTACATTTAAAAGGTTTCACTACAGTATAAATACATTTTATGATGAATGAGAATTGAGGGCTGATTAAAATTTTAGTCACATTAGGTATGTAAGTAAGGCATTTCTTATGTGTGAATTATTTGATGTTGAGAAAGGTTTGAGAAATATAAAGTGATTTATTACATACTCAAAACTTACAAGGTTTCTCTCCTCTATGAATTTTCTGATGACAAGAAAACTCACAGGACTGGTGAAAGGCTTTACCACATATTTTACATACACAAACCTTTTTATGGGACTGGCCTCTCTGATGTAGAATAAGGATTGAGGAGCGTGTAAATGCAATGCCACATTGTGTACATTCATAGGGTTTCTCTCCAGTATGAATTTTCTGATGATTAGTAAGTGTTCCCTGGTGTCTAAAGGCTTTGCCACATTGTGTACATTCATAGGGCTTCTCTCCAGTATGACTTTTCTGATGGTTAGTAAGTGTTCCCCGGTGTGTAAAGGCTTTCCAACATTGTGTACATTCATGAGACTTCTCTCCAGTGTGAATTTTCTGATGTTGAGTCAGGTGTGCAGTCTGGCTAAAGGCTTTCCCACACTGTGTACATTCATAAGGATTCTCTCCAGTGTGAATTTTCAGATGTTGAGTAAGTTGTGAGGTCCAGATAAAGGCTTTTCCACATTGTGTACATTTATAACGCTTCTCTCCGGTATGAATTTTCTGATGATTAATAAGTGTTCCCTTGTGTCTAAAGGCTTTCCAACATTGTGTACATTCATAACACTTCTCTCCAGTGTGAATTTTCTGATGTTGAGTAAGTGTTGATTGGTGCCTAAAGGCTTTCCCACATTCTGTACATTCATAAGGCTTCTCTCCAGAATGAATTTTCTGATGTTGTGTCAGGTGTGCAGTCTGACGAAAGGTTTTGCCACATTATGTACATTCATAAGGCTTCTTGCCAGAATGAATTTTCTGATGTTGAGTCAGATGTCCAGTCTGGCCATACCTTTTGCCACACTGTGTACATTCATAAGGTTTCTTGCTGGTATGAATTTTCTGATGTCAAGTAAGGCCTGAGGAGTTTTTAAATACTTCCCCACAATATGTACATTTATAAGAGTTCTTTCCAGTATGAACTTTTTGGTGGCAATTAAGGTTTGAAGACTGTGTAACTGCTTTGTCACATTGTATACGTTCACAAGGTTTATCTGCAGTGTGAACTCTGATGACAAGTAAAGGTTGAGGACCACCTAAAGGCTTTTCCACATTCTCTACACTCTTAATGCTTTTCTCCAGTATGAATTCTGTGATCTTGTGCAAGACTACCGAACTCTGTAAAGGCACTGTCTCCTTCACTACATTCAAAAATTTTCTTTCCTTTATGATTTTTTTGATATTCATTGAAATCTGAAAACTGGCTAAAAGCTTTAGCACATTCTCCATATTTACCAGGCCCGTGTCCAGTGTGAAATCTTTGCTGATGAGTAAGGGTCGAGGTAATCCTAAATGCATTGCCACATTATTTGCACATATCAGCCTTTTGTGCAGGATAAGCTTTTTTATGTTGATTTACTCCTGAAAAACAATGGCCTGTTTTACCACAGTCTTTAACTTGTGTAGTTTTTCAGAATCTATTTTGTTATGTGTATTTAGATTAGGAATTTGATTGAAGACTTTCATGCATGATAAATATCCTTAAACTTTCTCTCCAATAGCAATATTAGATTCTTCAGTGCTACTTGAAGACTCCTTTAAACATGTGATATATTTACTTTGCTTGGTTTTCAGCTTCACAATAGGAAAATCCTGATGAGTATCGTGATTTGATATTTGGTCAAAGACTTTACCAACTTCATAATGGCTCTAAGAAAATGGAGTCTTCTGGTGTACATTAGGATTTGACCTGTGGATAGAATTCTTCCAATTGGAATTGCATTGAGTACTTCTGTCTGAGTCCCATGTACTCTAGTGAACATTGAACACAGAAAGGCCTTCTGTGAGATCCGTGACTTCATTAAACATGCGTACTTATTCCCAAATAAGCATTCTGCAATCCCTATTAAACCATGTTGGTTGTATTAAAATCACTCCCAAGTAGATTAAAATATTATGCAATTAAACAAAAAATGTTATTTCTAAAAGAAGCATATTTCCTTAGTAAAGGCAATATCAAATTGATCCCATTTAAGCTTTATACATGAATATTAAAGGACCACATTATAAAAAAATATTGACTGATAATTTATTCTCATTCTACGTTTTAAACAATTGAAATGATTACACACACCACAAATTGGTAGATTTCCTAGATTTTGCAGACTGACTTTAGGACAGGGATGTAAAACTCATTTTCCCAGGGGTCACATCAGCCTCCAGGTTCCCTTCAGTGGGCCACATGTGGTTTTAGGATCAGGTAAATGTAACCATTCCTTCACTAGGGGCAAGGAGATTGCTACTGCCACCGGTTATAAACAAGGTGCTGGGCTGGATAACAGAAGGGGGAGGGCCACATTTGGCCTGGAGGTCCTGTGTTTGCCACTTGCACTTTACAAGAATGAATACACTTGAAACATTATTTTAAGTCTTCTTATTTGGAAACACATTGATCTGAAAATGTAGCTGTTTTAAATTAGAAGTTTTCCGAAATTTGTAATGTTTCTCACATCTTTAGATAAGAATAATTTTTCATGTATAATTTTCCAAAATTAGGTCTGTCCATTTAAACATCTTTTCTATCTTGTCACATACTCCTTTATCAGCATCAAAGGCACACCTCTCATATCTTACCAGTGTTGCTTCAAAGAATAAATCTTCTCTTCCTGACCTTAGAGAAAAGTCCTGGTTGTCTGCAGATGACATAGCTGAAAGACACAAAATAAAGGTTCACAGGTGTGAAACACAGGTCAGTGTACATTGAACTTACAAGGAAATTTTAAACAAATCACAGTGTTGAGTACTTCAGAAAAATCTAAATGTTTGTAGCAAGACCAATTATGGTACAATGAGAAAAAGGCACATAGAAAAGGAACAACAGTTGCTTACTCTTAGCAAAAACTGAGCTCACGTTCCCTGGCACACAATGGAAATAATATTAGAAAACTCCATATCTAAGTTCTTTTCTAGACACATAGAGGGTCCAGTGTTTTCAATGATCTCACTGTTTTCAAGTATCTGCAAAATATGTGTTTCTGTTTGGCAGGGCACACAGTGCTCACACCATAAGAAGATATGGTGCATACATTAAAGTGCACACTGAACAGGAAGGGTGATACTTGAAATACCACAGACACTAGTGGACTGAAGATCAATATCAAGCATAAAAAGATACCCTCAGCTTTGAGAAAGAAACTGACACTATATTAAAGTTGCTCCTTACACACAGTCAAAAACCAACACACACCACTTGCATTTACCTAAATTAGAGTTGAAACTAGGGGTGAGTGTTACTTTTTTCCTCTTAAGCTGAAGAAAGCAAGTTCATAAACCCTAGTTGTTTACAGTTATGAAATTCAACAAATATATCAAGACACCAAACAGAAAAACAATTCAAATCAGAAAATTAAACTACATCTACAATATTGGCACTAGGTGTATTGAAATGTAATACCTACAGGATAAAGAAGTGAAAATACCCACATGAATATAGAAACATATCAAAATATGACAACTACTTAATATTAGTAAACCTGTAAATGACCAAAATAAAAATCAAAACAGAGAAAATGTAAAAGTAAGACAAACACAGAATGGGAAGCTGAAAAACAGAATAGTCAAATTGAAAAATACTTGAAAATACAGAAACATCAAGCAGTTGCCTGTTTATGTCCCCAGCCAGGTAAGAGGCCCAACAACCCAGGCACATTCCTTTTCCCAGAAGTAAACCAGATACCTTAGCTTTAAGGGATTTTGCTCCACAAACTGAGCCACTAGGGGCAGGGAAAAAGCTAATAGCTCTTAATTCACTAAAAGGAGAGTTTGTAGGACATTATTTTTTTTATTTTAACACCCAAGGGAAATATAAACCAGGAAAAGTAAATGACTTATATTACACCAAAAATAAAAACACCTGCACATTAAAGCAAATGACCAATGGGATAAAATCACACCCTATAGAAGGAAGAAAATTTCTGCAAAGTGTACCAGGTTACATGAAGGGATTTTTACAAAACATAATGATAAAACAAGTAACCCAATTTTTCAAATGAACAAATATATGTCATTAATTAATTTATGAAAAAAATCAGGAATATACAATGAGATCAGACAGATTCTATCATAAATGGTCTGAGATAAACTGAACCAATACACACAAAATATTATAAGTGGGCCATTTTGTTATGACATGTACCAAAATAAACTTCAAGTGGATTACAACTTAAATTTAAGACCTAAAACCATGAAAACACTAGAAGAAAGGGCAGCTGACAAACTCTGTCATGACTCTTAAAACATATTCTTTTAGATATAACATGGTGGGTAGAGCAGACAGGAGAAAAAATAAACAAGACTACAATAAAATAAGTTTTTGCACAACAATGGAAATCATCAAGAAAACAAACCAATCTAGTGAATAGTGGATGATACCCACAAATAATGCTAAACATTCAAAGGATAGAAGGAACTTACACAAGACCAAAAAAAACACAAAACAGTCTGATGGAAAAACAGGAAGCACTGCCTTGTGTGCTCAATGGATCAAGTGCTGGCGCCTCTGAAACAAAGGATCACCAATTCGATTCCCAGTAAGGGCTTATCCCTACAGTGTGGGCCAGGTTCAGTTTTCATATTACACGTCTGTATACTTGCTGAACAGACCTTGTTACACCAAAAAACATTATCTCTCAACATGTCACCTTCAACCAATTGGTCATGATGTGTTTATGGAAATTATGAAAAAAAAAACAGACTGCAAATCTAAGTTCCATGTTACTGAACAATTACAAACAATTAATTGTATGCACTTCCTAATTTTTTGTCAAGATTCTATTTATTTTTATAGAGGGGAAGGGAGAGAGAAAGAGAGAGAGAGAAACATCCATGTGTGGTTACCTCTTGTGCAGCCGCTTCTGGGGGCCTGGTTTGCAATCCAGGCATTTGCCCCAGAATGGAAATCCAACTGGCGACCCTTTAGTTTGCAGGCTGGTGGTCAACACACTGAAGCATGGAAGCTCAGGAGACCACATACTTTTCAAGGCAAGTTGTAAACCAACTTTGTTTCTCAAATTCATAGTATTAACATTTTAACTGATATCTCAAATGAAATATTAAGAAAAAAGCAACAAAGGAAAAAGCAAGTATCATCATGAGGGAAAAGGAGAACCCATGAGCTGATAAATATAAATATAAATATAAATATATATATATTTGTAATCAGCACATGCCTTTGAAACAAAATGACAGCAGTTTGATTCTTGGTAAGGGCACAGGCCTGGGTTTGGCTCCAGATTCCCATTGGTGGTGTGGGAGACCACTGATCAATGTGTTTTTTTAGGCATCGATGTTTCTCTCCCTTTCTTTTACCCCTCTCTAGAAATACATATTATATATATATATATATATATATATATATATATATATATATATAGTGTCTAAAAGACTCTAAACATCTTATGTCTTTTAGGAAATGAACATTAAAAGAAGGAAAATTGAAGAAGGTGCAGATTCAAGCAACATGAAACCCCAGCTGGAAGGGTCATAATCCAGAACACTGTGAAAAGCAAATACTGCTGTCCATGTGGGGCATATGGAGCTCTCATTCCTTATTGTTGGAAATACAAATTGCTACAGTCCCTTGGGAAGGGTTAAGAAGTCCTCAAACAATAAAGCATATGCTTATTACATAATTCAAAAAAAAATGTGCTCTATAGTATTTAACTAAAGAGGTAAAAATTTTATCTGCATGGGACTATTTTTAGAAAAATCATTCATAAATTCCAAAAATTAAAATCAATGAAGATATACGTGAACAGGTGAATAGAAAAATAAACTGAAATATATGCAATGAAATCTTATGTTGCACTAGAAATGGTATATCAAGGCATGAAAGAAATGTAAATTAATTGAATTAAGAGAATTTTTTCCATCTCACCCACTGCTCAGTTGGTTTGGGTGTTGTCTACATATGTAAGTGTCACAGGATATATGTCACCCCAAAATATTCAATTAATGATTCTAAAGAGACAGGTGCATATATGTATCAATGGTAGGATTAAATACAAAAGCCTGGCAGGTGGAAACATCCACCAGGTAAATGGATGAATACATTAAAAAATGTAGTATATTCAGTGCCAGCTGTTGTGGCTCAGTGGATGGAGTACTGGACTGTGAACAAAAGAGTTCCTGCTTCAGCTTCAAGTCAGGGCTCATGCCAGGGTTTCAGGCCAGGTCCCTAATAGGTGTTGCACAAGAAGCAAAAACACACTAGTGTTTCCCTCTCTTTCTTTTTCTCTTACCCTATCTCTAGACATGAATAAAATTGTTCAAAAAGTTATAAAAATGTAGTACATATACACAATGGGATACTGCTCTGCCCGGAAATAGACAATATGTTTTCACCTGGTACCACAAAGTCAAACTAGAACCTGTTCTAAGTGAAGCACTTGAGTCACAAAGACACATTCCACAGACTTCCACTTAGGGGAGATCTAATGGAGTGCAACTCAGAGAAAAGAAAAGGTAGTTGCCTGGGCCTTTGTTTTATGTAAAATCAGGTATTTGTTGTTAATTTGATATTGGCACATTTCTGCCAGATAGAGGTTTCCAGAATTCAGATGCACAATTAAACAAACAATCTTAATGTGACTTTACTGTACCACTAGAAGAAAGAAGAAGGTAGATATTTATTTACACGATTTCTTATGAAAAAATAAAATAAAAACATATAAATGAGACAACTATAAATATTTTGCTTTTTAACTTTAACTTTTTATTAATGTTTAGTCCAGTTTATGTACGAATCTGTAAAAAATATCCAATCAGGTGCATAAAATGCTTTGCTTATCATTGTAAAGTAAACTGAAAATTAAGCTGTTCAAGGGTGAGTGTTGGAAACTGCCCTGCCTGGTATAAGAAGCTGCAACCCCCACCAAGGCTAAGGCTGAGGGAATGGCCTTGGACCATAAGCCACCAAGGAGACAAAAGCTTATCTCCCTGGCATTGGTGCTGCTTCTGATCCTTTTCCTTCATCCTGCCTGGCTCTCAATGCTTAGAAGGTTAGCCAATGCCGGGTAAGATTCCCAAGTGGGGAACAATCTAAGATAGGCACGATCATGTGGGAGGCCCCCAAAGAAAGGACTTTGGGCTACAGCAAAGGGGGCGATGGATCCTCGCCCTTGGCTTTGACATATCCTGAGTCCTCATTGCCTGCTTGAAAATCTCCTAATCTCTTGGCTGCCTTACTTCCCTTGCTCCACCTAAGCCTGAAACAATGACAGAGGGTGCTGCAGCACTGTGCTGGAAAGGGCGGGTTCCCCAGGTAATCAGGCCTAAGAAGGAATAGGTAAAATTCTGTGAAACCTGCTTTGTTTAGAATTATCTCAATGGAATGATAAGGGTTCAAGCAAGAAGTAGGTTTCATCCTCAAAGATTTACAGCTCTTTAGCTATCTGGCCCTGCATCAAAATATGCCCTCAGCCTTCTTTGTTATCTATTGGTTGATCCTTACTTCCTGGCAATGATTAATGAGCTTTACCTGAATTCCTGTGTAAACAAACCCAATGACAGCCTGCTCCGGAGTGAGAATGAGGCTCTCTCCCCTAAGGAGGGTGGCCAAGGTGCTCCTCAATACAGAGAGTGGCCATTACATCCCTCATTCCCCACAGGACCTGGTTGTTTCTGTGTATGTTTTTCTCATGTTTGATGAGCCATCTGCAGCATCCCAGGGTCACTGCAGGACAGTGGTTGTTCCAGGCCAGCATTTACTGAATTAAATAATAGAATTCTGTGGGGAGTCAGTAACTGATACACATTTGACTGAAAATGTAATGTGTGTTAAGTTATCATGTACGTCTGTCTATACAACAATCAAATGTAGAAAAACAAAAATGTGCCCTTTCCTTGGTTATAAGAGAACTAGGTAGTTTAGGAAGCTAAAGGTTGGTTAAGCACCAAAACACTAAACAGAAAGCTTTTTATTTTTAAGAAAAAAATATGTTTTGTCACTTTCTGTTTTAAGCATATATTTCATTTTTTTCCAGTGGAACCAAAACCTCCAGAACCCCATTCAATGTCTTCCAAATCTTGAACTTCCCCTATTTCTGTATAATAAACCTGTTCACAAGTGTGATGTGCGATGTGGTCACCCTTTTAACATCAAAGTTTCCTTTTCCAAAATTGAACAGTACAACACCAGCATTTCCTCCATAATCTTCATCTATGACACCAGCTGCTACATCTAGGAAGTGTTTGGAAGCCAAACCAGAACATGGAGCTTCTCTTCCATAGCACTCAACAGCAAGAGTGGTCTGAATGTCAGTTTTCACAAGGGCTTTCTCCATAGGTGGCAGTGTGTGAGCATTGGTACTATACAAATCACAGCCACCCCCCCTGTGCGGATCTGTTGGTAGCAGGGGTGGCAGGCTCCCAGAGCACAAAGAAAGGTTTGCCTGCACTGCCCTCCTCTGCAGGACACTACTGCTTTCTGGAGGAGATGGTGTGTACCTCTGCGTGCCATGGCATGCTAGAGCAGAATGTGGGCAAAGGTTGCCACAAAGAAACAGGAAGGTATGGACCGTATTATTTCAAATATTACATTTAACTTAGAACATCTTTTTTTAAAAAAATAATTGATTTATTCTTAGACAGAGGGGTGAGGAAAAACAGGAAACATCATGTAAGATGGCCTCACATGTGCCCCCTGCTGGGGACCTAGCTCACAACCCATGCATGTGCCCCAACAGGGAATTCAGCCATGGACAGATATAAAATTAAGAGTATTTATTTAACTCAAAAGACAAAACAGACGTTGACCATTAAAGAAGCACATAAAAGAAAAGAAAAACAACAACAACAACAACAAGATACTTCATGAACAGTGTAAGGAAAGGAAACAAAAAACAGAGAAAAGTACACTTCAATTCAATGGCAATCGTCATATGGCTCAATTATATTTGAATCAAGTCCTACAATGCCTTAAGTACTGATCTTAAAACTATCATTTACTTTCCTAATAGTTGAAGAAAAACCGTAGAAAGTTAAAGTTTAGAGAACTTATCATATATAAGGAATCACCCTGGAAAATCAGTAATGATAATGACTGACTGAGATGGAGAGATGCTGATGTCCAGGTCTTTCTCTGAAGGGGCCTGACACAGACTTACACCAACTCACAAGCTCTAACCTTCAGCCTTGGGGCAGCAGTTTGAAAGGGGCTAGGGACATTCAGGAAGGGTCTCAACTGTCTGGCTTCAGAGCTTATGCTGGAGATGAGGACATTCTCCCACAAAGAAGCCATCTGAGGACATTCTTCCCTCCTTAGTCCCCCTCACAACAGAGCTTGAAAGTGTTATATCTGAGTCCACTCCAACTGGGCTAATGCTGTAGTGATTCCCTCAGTACCCATGATTCCCTCAGGCCTTGCCCCACTCCACTTGAAAATTCACCCAAGCCATATCCTGTTGGTTTTCCATACAAATGACCCCTCTTGCCTCATGGTGCAGGCTCTCCTAAATGCCTCAAAGAGGCTGAATCTGCCCTCTACATACTCAATACTTCGCAATCGGTGGCTGTGGGAAAAGCAAAAGGACATTTTCTTTCCACATTTTATTGTTGTTCAAGTATAGTTGTTTCCATTTTCTCCATAACTCCCCCAACACAGCCATGCCTACTTCCCCACATTGATCCTACCTCCCTTTAGTTTGTTCCATGTGTCCTTTGTACATCTTCCTGAAAATCAATCCCCTCTACCCCCATTATTTCTTCCACCTCTCCCCTGGTTAGTCAGTTTGTTATTTATGTCCATGTTTCTGGTTAAATTTTGCTTGCTTGTTCATTTTGTTGATTTTTTTTTCTTATAGGTGAGATCATATGGTATTTGTCTTTCACTGCCTGGCTTATTTTATTACCATAGTGTTCTCCAGATCCATCCATGTTGTCCCAAAGCTTAGAAGACCCTTCTACACTAAGAATCCTGACAGACATATTCTAAAGAACCTATGCCCAACATTGTTCGTAGCAGCAGAATTTAAAATGACGAAATGCTGGAAGAAGCTTAAGTGCCCATCAGGAAATGAATGGATGTACAAAGTACAGTACAGGTGCACAAGCACCAAGACATTTTTTAAGTGAAAAACAAAAGTAGATTGTCTCAGGTTGGGGAGTTGCATTGTCATACAAGAAAATCACTGAGTCTACACTTTTAGGGACTTGTTTTCATCCCCAAGAGGGTTAAAAATATAAGTCAGGAAACATGACGCATGTCCCCAGGCTTCCTGGGATTTCTGTGACAAACAGCAGGATCTCAACCACTTCCTTCATGAACCCTATTCTTGGCACAAAAACAAATCTTTAAAAAAGAGAGAAAAATGGATTTTCGATCTAAGATGGCGTCAGAGTAGGAAGGAGCAGATTCGGCTTTCCTCTGCTCAGGGGAGAAAATCCTGACCGATCTATGCAGTAGAAAGGCAAGCAACCAACATATTTCAGCATTTTTGAAAACAGAGGACCAAGGATTGTGTCAGTACCAAAACAACAAGGAATGGACCCTAAGGGGAGTGCTGCAACAAGGTAGGGTCCCATGACAAGCGTGTGGTCCCAGGGCTGCAGCACCAGGCCCGGGGCCACTGCTGGGAGTACCATAGGGTCCTTGGGAGAGAGCCAGGACAACTGCTCCCTCCCCAGCCAATCAAGGTCTGAGAGGCTCTGGGAGGAATCCATGTGCTGGCAAACACACGGGGGCTGTGAGCACCTCTGGAGGCAGTGGACACCGGAGGGGCTGGGTCGCGCAGCAGACCCAGACTCCCACGGTCACCGGTCTGCCTGGAGCGTTTGGAGGTGAGAGAGGCCAGGCCACTGTGGGGAGCGGCGGGCTTGAACGGGAGGAATTTCTCAAGAGGAAGGAGTGAATGGACACAGACACTGTTTGGGGAATTCTCCTAAAGTGATTGGTGGCTCCAGCCTCCCTGCAGCTGTGGGCACCCCTGCATGGGCACGCCGGCCCACCAGCACACGGACACACTAGCAGAGGGGCGCACCAGCACACGGGCACCACGGCACACCAGCGCACCAGCACACGAGCGCACCTGCAAGGTGAGTGTCCCCGCACACCAGCCCACAGCAGTAACCCTGGGGAAAGACCTGATTCCCACACCCAGAGCCCAAGGCTGAGGAGCCAGTGTGAACTCCACTGGCCAAGGAAGAAAAGACAAATAAATCATCCTTCAGCCTGCCTCAACCAGCAAGAGCAGAAAAACCGGTTTGGCCACTTTGAAATCAAAAGACTTTTTAATTTGATTCTATTTTTTTAACAATTTTTAATGTTTTTAAGTTTTATTGTTTTATTCTCTTCTGATTTCTTTTTCCTCTCTTACCTGATCTCTTACTTTATTCCTTCCTCCTTCCTGTCCTCCAATTTTATCTCTTCTTCCTTCCTTCGTCTGCCTTTTCTATTTTTTACTTTTTTAATTTTTTTTCCTAAATACCTACAAGTGAGACAAAATCCTGGATCTGTGAAAAGACCAAAGTTGAACCCAAACAAGGGGCATCGCAACAGCTGGGACAGTGAGATAAATGCCACTCTGCTATTACAGAGAACCTGCAAGTTATTGCATATTTGTATTATTATTATTTTTCCAGTGTCCCTACATCTTTTTTAATAGTACTTTTATATCCCTCTTCTTTTTGTATAGCCTACTTTGCTAGGCTGGGTATATTGTATGACCTGAAAGCTTTCCCCTGATATCTCTTTCTAGACTGCATTACTAATCTACCGTTCTTTACCTCACCTGTGTCCCATCAGCACACTACTCGATGTTCTGTACTTCCTATTTTTGTTACCTAGATCTCATAGACTCTGCCATATGGATGTTGCCATAATATTACTGTAAATAACTGCTGCCCCATGCAATTTTAATTACTTCACAACACCCCCCCCCCCTCAAATCTTAGCCCATTTCAAAGTTTCCTGAACTCTGTACTGTAGTGGTTAACTCTATTCTCTCACACTTTACTAACGTTTACTCTCACCATACCCCAGAATCTGACCTCCCACAACCTCCCTGCTTTATAGATCCAACTCGCAATCCTCCCTCCCCCAACAAGAGTCTTATCTTCTTTCCATTCTTTCTAAAAATCAGCTAGCTGGGTGGA
>NC_040917.2:1769081-1796602 GCF_004126475.2 Phyllostomus discolor | reverse complement strand
ATGGTATTTGTCTTTCACTGCCTGGCTTATTTTATTACCATAGTGTTCTCCAGATCCATCCATGTTGTCCCAAAGCTTAGAAGACCCTTCTACACTAAGAATCCTGACAGACATATTCTAAAGAACCTATGGCCAACATTGTTCGTAGCAGCAGAATTTAAAATGGCCAAATGCTGGAAGAAACTTAAGTGCCCATCAGGAAATGAATGGATGTACAAAGTACAGTACAGGTGCACAAGCACCAAGACATTTTTTAACTGAAAAACAAAAGTAGATTGTCTCAGGTTGGGGAGTTGCATTGTCATACAAGAAAATCACTGAGTCTACACTTTTAGGGACTTGTTTTCGTCCCCAAGAGGGTTACAAATATAAGTCAGGAAACATGACGCATGTCCCCAGGCTTCCTGGGATTTCTGTGACAAACAGCAGGATCTCAACCACTTCCTTCATGAACCCTATTCTTGGCACAAAAACAAATCTTTAAAAAAGAGAGAAAAAATGGATTTTCGATCTAAGATGGCGTCAGAGTAGGAAGGAGCAGATTCGGCTTTCCTCTGCTCAGGGGAGAAAATCCTGACCGATCTATGCAGTACAAAGGCAAGCAACCAACATATGTCAGCATTTTTGAAAACAGAGGACCAAGGATTGTGTCAGTACCAAAACAACAAGGAACGGACCCTAAGGGGAGTGCTGCAACAAGGTAGGGTCCCACGACAAGCGTGTGGTCACAGGGCTGCAGCACCAGGCCCGGGGCCACTGCTGGGAGTACCATAGGGTCCTTGGGAGAGAGCCAGGACAACTGCTCCCTCCCCAGCCAATCAAGGTCTGAGAGGCTCTGGGAGGAATCCATGTGCTGGCAAACACACGGGGGCTGTGAGCACCTCTGGAAGCAGTGGACACCGGAGGGGCTGGGTCACGCAGCGGACCTGGACTCCCACGGTCACCGGTCTGCCTGGAGCGTTTGGCGGTGAGAGAGGCCAGGCCACTGTGGGGAGTGGCGGGCTGGAACGGGAGGAATTTCTCAAGAGGAAGGAGTGAATGGACACAGACACTGTTTGGGGAATTCTCCTAAAGTGATTGGTGGCTCCAGCCTCCCTGCAGCTGTGGGCACCCCTGCATGGGCACGCCAGCCCACCAGCACACGGACACACTAGCAGAGGGGCGCACCAGCGCACGGGCACCACGGCACACCAGCGCACCAGCACACGAGCGCACCTGCAAGGTGAGCGTCCCCGCACACCAGCCCACAGCAGTAACCCTGGGGAAAGACCTGATTCCCACACCCAGAGCCCAAGGCTGAGGAGCCAGTGTGAACTCCACTGGCCAAGGAAGAAAAGACAAATAAATCATCCTTCAGCCTGCCTCAACCAGCAAGAGCAGAAAAACCGGTTTGGCCACTTTGAAATCAAAAGACTTTTTAATTTGATTCTATTTTTTTAACATTTTTTTTAATTTTTTCAAGTTTTGTTGTTTTATTCTCTTTTGATTTCTTTTTCCTCTCTTACCTGATCTCTTACTTTATTCCTTCCTCCTTCCTGTCCTCCAATTTTATCTCTTCTTCCTGCCTTCATCTGCCTTTTCTATTTTTTACTTTTTTTAATTTTTTTCCTAAATACCTACAAGTGAGACAAAATCCTGGATCTGTGAAAAGACCAAAGTTGAACCCAAACAAGGGGCATCGCAACAGCTGCGACAGTGAGATAAATGCCACTCTGCTATTACAGAGAACCTGCAAGTTATTGCATATTTGTATTATTATTATTTTTCCAGTGTCCCTACATCTTTTTTAATAGTACTTTTATATCCCTCTTCTTTTTGTATAGCCTACTTTGCTAGGCTGGGTATATTGTATGACCTGAAAGCTTTCCCCTGATATCTCTTTCTAGACTGTATTACTAATCTACTGTCCTTTACCTCACCTGTGTCCCATCAGCACACTACTCGATGTTCTGTACTTCCTATTCTTGTTACCTAGATCTCATAGACTCTGCCATATGGATGTTGCCATAATATTACTGTAAATAACTGCTGCCCCATGCAATTTTAATTACTTCACAACACCCCCCCCCCTCAAATCTTAGCCCATTTCAAAGTTTCCTGAACTCTATTACTGTAGTGGTTAACTCTATTCTCTCACACACTACACCTATTTACTAACGTTTACTCTCACCATACCCCAGAATCTGACCTCCCACAACCTCCCTGCTTTATAGATCCAACTCGCAATCCTCCCTCCCCCAACAAGAGTCTTATCTTCTTTCCATTCTTTCTAAAAATCAGCTAGCTGGGTGGAAGATCATGGTTAACAGTATACGTAGTGAAAGGATCTCCTTCATCTTCCCTACTTGCTACTGTTGCTGTCTTAAACCATTTGGCCTTCCCCCTCCAACTGATGACAAAAAAGAATAGGTGGAGGAGGTGAACACCAGGATACCCACTGGAAGAGGAAACCCAACAACAAAGGAACCACTAACAGATAACAGCAGAAGAAGGTGAAGGAAGGAGTAGTATCCACACAAACCTCAATCCAGGACTTATCTGGAAACACAACTAAACAGTAGAGACAGTATCCAATACAAACAACTGAACATGATTTATTTAAACATGGTACACACAGAAGAACCAGCTTCAACACAACCTGCCCTCACCAGCACAACAAAATATAGAAGGTGGTGGGCAGAGTGACCCTCATTCAACCAGCTGGTGGGAAGGAACCACCAAAGAAGGACTCAGCAACAACCAAAACCCAAAGGCAAGCACAAAACCAACTTAAACGACAGCCCAAGACCAGTGAGCTTTGGAGATCAAGGAAACAGCACCACTGAACTCACTGCTATCCTACTAAAGAAGTTCACAACATAAACCCAGGGAGCCAGAACAGATCAATATAAGAAGCTCAGGCAAACAAGAAGAGTCTCACAAACAATGGGAAGACAAAGAAATAATCCCCAAATGAAAGGAAAGGAGGAAGCCTCAGAAAGAATGCTTAATGTAATACAGGCAATTCAACTATCAGATATTGAGTTCAAAGCAGTGATTGTCAGGAAGCTCAATGAGCTCATGATGAGCTACGAGAAACTACAGGGAAGCTACAATGAACTCAATGAAAACTACACCAGCGTAAAAAAGGAAATAGAAACTCTCAACAAGGGCCAAGAGAAAATGAAGAATACAATTTCTGAACTGAAGAACACAGTAGAAGGAATAAAAAGCAGGATTGATGAAGCAGAAGATCGGATCAGCGAGCTAGAGGACAAAGTAGAAGAAAACACCCAGAAAGAGCAAGAAAAGGAAAAGAGGCTCAGAAAAAAATGAAGAGGGATTAAGAGAAATGCAAGACAGTATGAAACATATATGATATCCGTATAATAGGGATACCAGAAGGAGAAGAAGAAGTACAAGGGATAGAAAACCTATTTGAAAAAGTAATGATGGAAAACTCCCCTAATTTGATGAGAGAAAAAGTCACACCAATCCAGGAAACACAGAGAGTCCCAATCAAGAGGAACCCAAAGAGGCCCACCTCAAGACACATCATAATTAAAATGGCAAAATTTCAAGACAAAGAGAGAATCTTAAAGGCAGCAAGGGAGAAAAAGGAAGTAACATACAAGGGAGCCCCAATAAGGCAAACAGCTGACTTCTCAATGGAAACACTCCAAGCCAGAAGAGAATGGCAAGAAATAATCCAAATAATGAGAACCAGAGGCCTGCAATTCATGACTATTTTACCCAGCAAGGCTCTCAATCAAGATAGAAGGCCAAATAAGAAGCTTCTCAGACAAAAGAAGTCTAAAAGAATACACCTCCACTAAACCAGTTCTGCAAGAGATGCTAAAGGGACTGCTTTAAGGAAAGAAAGGAAAAGAGAGAGTGAGAGAGGATCACACGTACACGAAAGGCAATGAATAAGTACCTATCAATAATAACCTTAAATGTAAATGGATTAAATGCTCCAGTCAAAAGACATAGAATAGCTGATTGGATAAGAAAACATGACCCACACATATGCTGTCTACAAGAGACCCACCTTAGGATAAAAGATCTGCACAGGTTGAAAGTGAAGGGCTGGAAACAAATTTTCTAAGCAAATGGCCAGGAAAAAAAAAAAAGTTGGGGTAGCAATACTCATATCTGACAAAATAGAGTTCCAAAGAAGGGCAATAAAGAGAGACCCAGAAGGTCATTTCATAATACTCAAGGGAAGAATTCACCAAGAAGACATAAATATTATAAATATATATGCACCCAACATAGGAGCACCCAAATACATAAAGAAAATCTTAGAGGACTCCAAGAAAGATATGGACAGCAACACAATTATTGTGGGGGATTTTAACAGCCCTCTATCAAAAATGGACAGATCTTCCAAACAAAATATCAACAAAGATATTGTGGCATTAAACAATACCCTAGATGAAATGGGCTTTACTGATATTTACAGAACCCTCCATCCCAAAGAAGCTAAATATACATTTTTTTTTCAAATGTACATGGAACATTTTCAAAGATTGACCACATGATAGGACACAAAACAAGCCTCAACAAGTTCAAAAAAATTGAAATCATACTAAGCAATTTCTCAGATCACAAGGGACTGAAACTAGAAACCAACCCCAAGGAAAAAAAAAAAAAACCAAAACACTCAAATTTATGGAGATTAAACAGAATCTCTTACGTCTACAAGAACTCGAGGAACAACAACAAAGACAGCTCAGAGCAAGCAGAAGGAAGGAAATAACCAAGATCAGAGCAGAATTAAATGACATAGAGACTAAAACCACAATTCTAAAGATCAATGAATCCAAGAGTTGGTTCTTTGAAAAGATAAACAAAATAAACAAGCCTTTAAGCAGATTCATCAAGAAAAAAAGAGAGAAAACCCAAATAAACACAATCAGAAATGAAAGAGGAGAGATTACTACAGATACCACAGAAATACAAAGGATTTTAAGAAATTACTACAAAGAGCTGTATGCCAAGAAATTTGAAAACCTAGATGAAATGGACAAATTTTTAGAAAAATATAATCTTCCAAAACTCAATACAATGGAAGCAGAAAGCCTGAACAAACCAATAACAGCAAAAGAAATTGAAGCAGTAATCCAAAAACTCCCAACACACAAAAGCCCTGGACCAGATGGTTTCACAGGAGAATTCTACAAAGCATTTAAGGAAGAACTAACACCTATCCTTCATAGACTATTTCAAGAAATCCAAAAAGATGGAAGACTCCCAAACTCTTTTTATGAGGCCAACATCATCTTAATTCCAAAACCAGATACAGACACAACAAAGAAAGAAAACTACAGGCCAATATCGCTGATGAACATTGACACTAAAATCCTCAACAAGATACTGGCAAACTGCATCCAACAGTACATTAAGAAGATCATACACCATGACCAAGTGGGATTCATTCCAGGGATGCAAGGATGGTACAATATTCGCAAATCAGTAAATGTAATACATCACATAAACAAAAGCAAAGACAAAAACCACATGATCATATCAATAGATGCAGAAAAAGCATTTGATAAGGTACAGCACCCATTTATGGTAAAAACACTCAGTAAAGTGGGAATAGAGGGAGCATTCCTCAACATAATAAAGGCCATATATGAGAAACCTACAGCCAACATTATACTCAATGGGCAAAAATTAAAATCTTTTCCACTAAGAACAGGAACAAGACAAGGATGTCCACTTTCAACACTTCTATTCAATATAGTACTGGAAGTTCTAGCCACAGCAATCAGACAAGAAAAATAAATAAAATGAATCCAAATCGGAAAGGAGGAAACAAAACTGTCACTGTTTGCAGATGACATGATATGATAGTGTACATAGAAAATCCTATAGACTCCACCAAAAAACTGCTTGACCTAATAAATGAATTTGGCAAAACAGTGGGATACAAAGTCAATATCCAGAAATCAAAGGCATTTCTGTACACCAACAATGAAACAGCAGAAGCAGAAATCAAGAAAAAAATCCCATTTGAAATAGCAAAAAGAAAAATAAAATACCTAGGAATAAACCTAACCAAAGAGGTAAAAGACCTGTATTCAGAAAACTACATAACACTGAGGAGAGAAATCAAGGAAGACACAAACAAATGGAAACATATACCTTGTTCATGGATTGGAAGAATTAATATCATCAAAATGTCCATACTACCAAAAGCAATTTACACATTCAATGCAATACCTATTAAAGTACCAATGGCACATTTCACAGACATAGAACAAACACTTCAACAATTTATATGGAATGATAAACGACCCCGAATAGCTGCTGCAATTTTGAGAAAAAAGAGTAAAGTAGGAGGGATCACAATACCTGTCACTAAACTATACTACAAGGCCGCTGTAATCAAAACTGCCTGGTACTGGCATGAAAACAGGCACATGGACCAATGGAACAGAACAGAGAGCCCAGAAATAAACCCAAGCCTCTACGGTCAATTAATATTTGATAAAGGAAGCAGCAACATAAAATGGAATAAAAATAGCCTCTTCAACAAATGGTGTTGGGAGAACTGGACAGCTACGTGCAAAAAAAAATGACACTCAAGCACCAACTTACACCTTATACAAAAATTGATTCAAGGTGGATGAAATACTTAAATATAAAATGTGACACCATTAAAGTCCTAGAAGAGAACCTAGGTAGGAAAATCTCAGATATTTCACGCAGAAACTTTTTTACTGACTTGTCTCCTAGAGCAAGGGACATGAAGGAAAGAATAAACAAATGGGACCTCATCAAAATTAAAAGCTTTTTCACAGCTAAAGAAAACAGTATCAAAATAAAGAGAGAACCAATGTATGGGAAAACATATTTGCCAATGATACCCCACACAAACATTTAGTCTCCAAAATATATAAAGAACTTACATGACTCCACTCTAAGAAGACAAGTAACCCAATTAAAAATGGGCAAAGGACTTGAACAGATACTTCTCCAAGGAGGACATACAGAAAATCCAAAGACACATGAAACGATGCTCAATATCGCTAGCCATCAGAGAGATGCAGATTAAAACCACAATGAGATACCACTTCACACCAGTCAGAATGGCCATCATAAACAAAGCAACAAACAAGTGTTGGAGAGGCTGTGGAGAAAGGGGGTCCCTAGTGCACTGTTGGCGGGACTGCAGACTGGTACAACCACTATGGAAAGCAGTATGGGACTTCCTCAGAAAACTAAAAGTGGATCTGCCTTTTGACGCGGCAATTCCACTGCTGGGACTCTATCCTAAGAATACTAAAACACCAATTCAAAAGAACCTATGCATCCCAATGTTCATAGCAGCACACTTTACAATAGCTAGGTGCTGGAAGCAACCTAGATGCCCATCAGTAAATGAATGGATCAAAAAACTATGGTACATTTACACAATGGAATTCTATGCAGCAGAAAGAAAGAAGGAGCTCCTACCCTTTGCAACAGCATGGATGGAGCTGGAAAGCATTATGCTAAGCGAAACAAGCCAGGCAGTGAAAGACAAATATCATATGATCTCACCTTTAACAGGAATCTAAACAACAAAACAAAAATCTAGCAAAATATAACCAAAGACACTGAAACAGGGGATAGTCTGAAAGTGACCAGAGGGGAGAGAAGAGGGAATTTCAGGGGGTAATGGGTAGGGTTTACAGGAACAAATTTGGACGACACATGGACAAAAACTAGGGGTGGGGGTAATGGGGGGGAGGGTTGGGTGGGTGAGCTGGAATGGGAGTAGGGGGGAGAAAACTGTACTTGAACAATCATTAAAATAAAATTTTAAAAAAAGAGACAAAAATGCCTAACATACAATTTCTAAGCAATATGCACAGATTTTCTCAGGTCCCCAAAGGAATGCAAGAGGAGCCTAACCATTGTGTACCTCACAGTCCAAAAACAACTTAATTGTATATAGTGCACACTTTTTTTTAAAGATTGCATGTATTTATTTTTATAGAGGGAGGGCTTTGGCTGAAACTGCTAGTAGGATAACAGTAGTCATTGGAGTCAAAACATAATTCTGAAAGTATCCATAGAATACTGTTGGAGACCAGCGGGCCCTCTATGGCAGCAACATATATAAGCCTGGGTTTTCAAAATTCTTTCCACTGAAGCACAGCTTCCAAAACCACACTTGAATGTCTGGCTTCCTCTGAGACCTTTGTGTTACTCACTTGTGATATCTGCATGTGCATTCTCACCTACCTAGGGGGGTGGATATTGACTTTTTTTCTGGAAACAGCCCAGCTCTCCTGCATTTGTTCCAAAAATGTGACAAGGCCTGGCTTAGAAAGAAGAAGACCTATGTACACAATAAATATTGTTATTTTTTTAAAGACCCCCAACTTCTAATCCACGTTGTGCTTAGGTAAGAACACTGAAGGAAAATTAAAATATTCTACAAGATCATTTTGCAAAGTCCTGTTTCCTTAAACACCTTAATTGTTCTAACACTACACACATTTTTCAATGGGTTCCTAAGGACCACAGATATTGTATCCTTTATTTTCTACAGGAGATAACCTCCAAGTTCTCCATTGTGATTATGAAGCTGAAAGTCTATCATACAAAGTCAAGTCCACAAAAGATGCTTTATAAAGAAAATCCTGTGGGTGGAGCAGGCAATGTTAAGGAAGTCAACCTCACCCAGGGAGACCAGGTTGCTGTAATTCTCCAACATCACATCTGAGTACAGTTTCCGCTGAGCTGGGTCTAGGCATTCCCACTCCTCCCAAGAGAAATCTACTGATACGTCCTTGAAGGTCAAAGATTTCTGGGAAAAAAAAGAGACACATTTATGAAGGATACACAGCACAGTTCTCAGTGTCATCTAACATGAAAAGTGTTAAAAGTCCTTTTGACCTAGGAGATATCCTGCATTATTCAGGAAGTACACTTTGACTCTCTAACATGCTCTAATGTGTTTTGTAACATTAAAAATTGAGGATAACACATGTCTACAAGTACAGTGCAAAGGCATTACCATTCAGAAAAATAAAGTGTAAAATGACAGAACACACACAATCTTATGGACTGTTGAGTGTTGTATTTGTATCATTCAGAGTCAGCTGTGTATACTTCTCAGCTACAAAGGGCATGGTGAGTTGAAAGTGTAAGTAACTTCTTTAGGTTTCATTCAGGCAACAAAAATGTCCTTGTGTTAAAATGCAGATTTTGATTTAAGAGTTGTTGGTGAGGCCTGTGTATCCAAATTTTTCAACAGCTAACTTGTTTAAGTATGTTTGATTGAGTATTCTGTATAATTGTCCCATTTTTACTACCCCTTTTCCCCTCCACCCTGCAAACCCATACTCTACAATTGCCTGTATAAGTTCATGACCATGATTTATACAGATACGTTCTATGATCTCTCCATTTCTTATACTATTTTAAATTCTTCTATTTTGTACCCACCATTTATGCTTCTTCTTCCCTGTACCTTCTCCCCCATTCTCCTCTGGCCCCCACCCTCCTCTCCATCCCCCATATGATCCTCATTTTGCTGAAGGTGTCCGTCTTCCAGTTGTTTGTTTATTTTCTGTTTCCTTTGGTTTTGTTTTACATGTTCAGCTGCTAATACTGTGAGTTTATTGTAATTTCACTATTCATATTTTTGATCATCTTCTTTTTCTTAGATTAAGTCCCTTGAACATTTCATATAAGGGCTTGGTGTTAATGGATTGCTTTAAATTGACCTTTTCTTGGAAGCACTTGATTTGTCCTTCCTTTCTAAATGATAGCTCTGCTGGTTAGATTAATCTTGGATGCATTTCTGTGCCTTCCATGGTTTTGAATACTTGTTTACAGCCCCTTCTTGCCTGCAAGGTTTCTTTTGACAAATCAGCTGCTAGTCTTATGGGAACCCCTTTGTAGGTCACTCTTCTTTTTTGTTGCTGGATTTAAGATTGTCTTCTTATCTTTTATCTTTGGTAATGGAATTGTGATGTGTCTTGGTGCCTTCCTCCTTGGGTGCAACTTTTTGGGACTCTGAGAGCTTCCTTCACTTGCAGGTCTTTTTTCTTCAGCACACACGATATGTTTTCCTTCATTATTTTTCAAAACTGGTTTTCATTTCATCTCTTCTTCTTCTCCTTCTGACACCCCATGTTTAGAATGTTGGAAGGTGCAAAGTTGTCCCAAAGGTAATTCAGCCTCTCCTCATTTTTTTTTTTTTTAAGATTCATCTTTCTTCATACTATCCTGGTTGAGTATCCATTTCTTCCGACAGGGCTAAATTATTGTTTTCAATCCTGGTTTCCTTCCTTTCCCTGTTGGTCCTCTGCATATGTTTCTTTATTTTATTGTATAGAGTCTGCACTTGTCTCTTTATTTTGTAGTTGTACTCAACCATTTCTATGAGCTCCCTGATTACCAGTGTTTTGAACTGTGCATGAAGCGGTTGGCTCTTTGGTGCTTAGTTTATTGTTTAAACGTCATTTTATATATTAGAGAGTGGGAAGGGACATTGGAAGAGAGTAAGAGAAATACCAATGGGTGGTTGCCTCTACTATGCCCCATAATGGGAAACTGGCCAGAAACCCAGACATGTGCCCTAAGTTGGAATTAAACAGAAACTGTTTGGTTAACCGGCTGACAGTTCATCCCTTGAGCCACAGCAGCCTGGCATCTTTTGCTGTATTGTTGATTGGTTCTTTTCATTTGGGCCACATTTCAATGTCTCATTGTAATGGTTACATTCCTAGGGATTGAGCCTTAGGTACTTGCCATGGAAGGGCCACCCACTTTGCTGTGTCGTGGTGCTGTTTGTGGAGCAGGGTTCAGAGAGGGAACAATCCTGCTTGCTCATCACTCACCCAGCTTTCAGTCAATTCTCTCACTACCCTCAAGGGGACAGCCCTTTCTGGTGCTAAATCCATGGTGAATGGTCTCGTGACCATCCAAGAATCCCTGCAACAGAATTTTCTGTGAGACAGAGTTTCCCCTGCTGTTGCAACCTTCACAAGTTTTTATAGGCAGAGGGTTTGTGGCTTCAGTTCCCTACACTCAAACCCAGGACTACACTGTCTTTCTCATTCCCCTGTTGATCTCCTTGTTTATCTGCACGCAAATGTAGAACCATCAGGTCCACCAACTGTCCCTCACCTTCCCAGTCCTCCAGCCACTGCCTCACACTCCTGGTATGCCACCTGCCACCTTGCTGTATGCCATCTCCACATTGACTGTGCATATCTGTCCCTCCTATTAGTCTGCATGAATGTTTCTTCTTTAATTCCTTGGTTGACCCACCCCATACAGTTCAATCTTTGGGTACTTCTGGTGGTTTGTTGTTTTCAATTGGTTGTTTTCCTCTTTTTGTTGTGTGAGCAAGTAAATCATGACCACCTACACCTCCATCTTGGACAGCAGGGACAAGCTCACTGTTCAGTAATGAAGCCATGTTCTCTGGTGCACATGCCATACTTCTGAATGGCACACAAAGGAAGACAGAGAAAATAAGTCACATGTGACTTTGAGTAGAATAAATTTTATAAAATTTGCATTTCCCAAGAAGTAAGAAACATTCACAATTTTATTTGAAAATTTAGTACAGTTACTTTGAGAATAAGATTATTCTTGATATGAAAATATTTTCTAAAACATACAGTGAAAGGCGGACCTTGAGTTTTACTACAAACTTGAACTACAGTTTTTAAAAATCACAGGCAACTGCACATAGAGACCACATGGAAGTCCACTGCTCTGTTTGTAACAGAGAAGAATGACAACATGTTAAGACAGTAGAGCAGACAAATCACTCAGCCCTTAACATTTTATGCACATAGTCATATATACTCATACATATGAAAACTAGGCAAAATAATACAACATAGAATTTCTATATCAATGTAATCTAGAATATTTTATGATTCTGAAAATCTGTTGACTCCTTGTGTGAAATATAACCTTTGTGCTTTCTAATCACAATAAAGAAATAAAAGCATAATAATAGAAAAGAAGTTACAGCTATTGTTTCTTAGTGTTTTACTTCTTAGAAAATGCTTCTTTATCATGTGTGGAGAGCTAGATCTTACCAATTGAACTGAATTAAATGTTAATTTATTATATGATTCTTGAAAAATCACCTAAAATTATGAAAAGTGATAATGTAGAGTATGTCTGTGACATGAGTGTTCAATATAACAAAAGTGTACAGGAACAAGGACCCACTGATTGCATCCTTCATGTCAGAAGCCAATGATCTCTATGAAATAAATGTAGGGCCTTCATTTTCTAAAGCAAACAGAAGCTAAAAAGACAACAAATATGTCCAGATGAA
Organism: Phyllostomus discolor; assembly: GCF_004126475.2. Classification (NCBI taxonomy): domain Eukaryota; kingdom Metazoa; phylum Chordata; class Mammalia; order Chiroptera; family Phyllostomidae; genus Phyllostomus; species Phyllostomus discolor. The sequence continues at coordinate 1,784,310 of NC_040917.2, read as the reverse complement.
ATGGGATAGTTTTTTTTTTTTTCACATCCCTCAATAATTTCCGCCTAGATTCTTGTTAATGATAAAGAAAAAAAAAAAACTATTAACTCTACACTAAAGAACATAATCATAAGTAAGCATTCAGTTTTTCAATGTCAATCCACAGGTACCTCTCATATTCAGTGAACTAACTGTATATTTAAATAGCAAGACCTTCTTATCAGTTGAGTGACAAACTCAATGCTACTGATTGTTCTTTTTCAGAACATTCAGAGTGATTCTCACTGGAGAATCTGCATTTTCTTACCTGTGATATACAGAGGTAATGATTCACCTATATGAACTTTACCATATATATCCCTGATCCACCAATACTTAAGCTTCAGGGCCAATCCCAACAAAGATATTGCACATGACTGTGGCCCAAGGTTGACCTATCACAGAAGAGATGAGTTCAGTGTTTGAAGATTACTTTTACAGGCAGGAAGTATTGACCGCAGACAGCCTAGATAAAGAGAGTGCACAGAAGGACCTCAGACAGGGAGGGAACTACTGTACATAAACTATTGCCCTTAGGAATCATAAAAAGAAACAGAAAGACGTAGATTAAATGAACTTCACTATCCAAGAACATCAAACAAAAGAAATAATGGTTGTTGGTTCTTAACCTAATCATATTATGAGGAATAGTTAGGACAGCCTCTGACTCAGGGCACATCTTTTACCTGAGAAGCTGCCATGTCTTCCTGGTGCTGATCCTCCTCCTCCTCTGGGTTCTTTTCTCAGGAGACCATATGCTGAAGAGTCAAGTTTGCATTTTGAGAATGTGACTCCAAAGGTGCAGACCTTTTATTTAATCCCACGGCAATCACTGGCAGGAGGGAAGTCATACCCTCTAATCTCCTTCGTCATTAGGAGCAGGATCATAAGCTGCTTCAGGGAGACCACACTGAATTTGTTTTTCTGTCTTCATGAACTCTTTCCCCACACAAAGAACCACAAACTGCTACGGCAATAAGAATATGTGCTGCTCTCCTGAACCCCACATTCAACAGAGCAGTCTGTTATCTCCCCTGAACAAAGCCTGTCCTCCCCTCTCATAGATGCAACCCAGAGCCCTCCTGCCAATCAGTGGGTTCACCTCAGCATTTCCTGGAGCACCTCATTCAACAATGATCCCTCACTGGAGAAGTTCACTAACTCTGTCCGGGAGCACACAGGCTATGTCACTTTTTAGACCTCCTCAGGTGATCTAATAACAGCCTGAATGGGTGCAATTTAGCTGTAAAACACATGCAGTACCCTTTGGAATGAATGTCCCACTTGGCATCCATAATCTGCTTCGCTGACCCTGCACTCACTTTCACAACTCCTCTCCTCCAAACCACTCTCTCTGTCTGCAGTGCATCTTATTAAAAGGGGGAAAGATCAAAGGGGGCTTCAGTACATGTCTACCCTCGGAAGCAATTTGGGATCCATAGACCATGAACAGTGAGGGACGCAGACTGGTTGACATACCTGACTTGTGACTTTAAATGCTGAAGGGTGGGCCGGCTGCACAGCCAATGTCTCTCAGCAGCAAACCCACAACAGAAAGGTGGGGAAATCTCGGCCCGGAGGACCTCAGTGACACCGCGAAAATGGCCCATCCACCCGGCAGTGAACAGGTCAGGGTGTGGGGCGGTCTCATCTGTATTCTGGACTTACAGTTGCGGGAGGCATGGCAGTGAGTATTTCAACCCAAGTAGCGACCATGGGGCTTCCGGGGTGCAGGACTGTGAACTCAGAGGATCAGGATCGAACTGGAAACACCAGACAGATGAAAATCCATGCCAGTTCTTGGTTTCACAACTACTTCTGGGAGACTCAGGAAAGGCTCATGCACCCTTTATCAATGCGCCCATGGGTGGGAGTATGAACATAGCACTTCCCGGGATGGGTAGCACCTGAATACAGGCCTAGTAGTAGCGGGGGTCTGCGTGGAGGAGCCGTGAAGAGGTCGCTGGGTCGGGACCAGGAATCATTTCTACATATTTCTCACTGGCTGTGTTCTTCATTTGCTCACTCTGTTTGACTTGGTGCCATTTTGTACTGCTTGAACATAATTAGAAAATTTGTGAGATTTCCATCAAAAATGAAGATTACGATACTCCCATAAGTTTTAGAAGATCCTCTGACATACTATATTTGTAATATTCCTTTAACACTTATATTTACTGTGTTTTAGTACTGTATGGCTCTCAATTCAATCTGTTACCAAAGTGATGAATGCCCACCTGGTATCCCAGATATTGCTGGATGTGGTGGAAAGTCCCACAATTCAGTGACCAGGAGGGTCCAATTCCAGTGTGATAGTGAGTGTGGTCATATTAGTCTGAATAAGGGGTCATAGAGGATGGAAAACACACTAGAAATGCTTCTCTTAAGAAGAGGAGGAAAACTGTGTTGTTTCTTCATAAGAACAATCTGCCTGTCAAAAGAACAACACCCATGCTTTGAATATGCACTCAGTACTATAGCAAGTCAAATCATTTTGTGGGCCCCCAAGCAATTTTCGATGAATTTTATATAAATTCCAGTGATAGGAAGACTTTTTTTTAAAGTTCCATCTGTGCATGATGACACTCACAAATGAATATAAAACTCTAATGAAAGTCCCCTGATTCAAAGCATTTTATAGTGTCCTCCTCACATAACACGTTCTGGGGAAATACAACAATAACACCTCAATATTTTTACCACTCAGTAGAAAAAGTTGGTACCCAGTGGACTCTGGTCCACAACAAATGTGCAGGTTCCCTGGGTGGAATGCAGTTCAAGGACCTGTTTCTGGGGGCTGGAGGGACAAATGATCCTTTTCTTGCCTCCAGTTGTCCTGAGAATAAATATCTAGCCCTTCTGTTTCCTTGTTCCTTGTTGTACCTACTCACCTGTAGTAGAAAGTATTCCTCCCTGCTGAAATAAGCAGCTTTCCCCACCTTCATTCTTCTAATAAATATTTGTAGTTTCAATGCTTATTTAACTTATTCAGGATACAGTGAGTTTTATGATACAACTTTGTGCAAGTGTAAACAATACAACAGTGTATATATTTCAAAATAGCACTTTGTGTAGGACATGAGCGCTCCCTTTCTAACTACCAACACACACACAATTTTTAGCAATACATGTCTGTCTTTTGAGGTTTATTCCAGGGCCCTTGTGCTTCTGAGACCTCCCTAGAAAAACAAGTATAGTTTCCCATCCCTAGTACATCATGTTTAAATATGGAATTTCACCAGAGTCATTTAAGTTAGCTAGAGTCTTTCTTCAAAGGGCCTTCATGCCCTTCTTTTACAGTGTGCCAGGTTTTTCACTTTTAACTTCAAGTGTGCCCTCTAATTATTTCCTAACATTCAGTTTAGGACTCAGGGATGAGTCACAGTTACACTCTTGAAGTCCTGCCTGCAAATCAGTTCCTTCATTTTTGAAGTCAGGAGTGTTGAAATATGGTGTTAATAGAGTGGAAAAATTAAAATCACCTGTAAAAGAAAACATTTTTGTGTGTGATGGGAACAAGTTATAGGTGGAGGACATGGGGTGTAAGTTGTCATGGTCACAGCACTGAAAATCTCACTTTATCTGCTAAATGGGCTGACTCTGAATATGAATACCAGTCAGGAAGAAATGGCCCAATAGCCTCCACACATTTGGCAATAGAGATAGTCTCTTTGTGTAAAAACCCACCACCAATCTTGGGATCTGTTCTCTTTATCACTCTCTTTAATGTGTGCTGCTTGATCCCCACACACTTGATTCTCAAGCATCTGACCACAGTCAAGTCACCCATGAATAGACTTGTGTTGACAACCTGTGACATTCCAATTTTCAGTGAACCAAAGAGTGAAAGCAACCCTTTCTCTCCACAGTTATAGAGCACTTACTTTGTCTCTTTGTTGTATGTACATGTTCATTTCAAAGGACAAAATGCTATGAAAAAATAGATTAAATAAAAATATTTAAGAGTTCCACATGAACCATGACACCTATTGCTTCTTATCCATAATCCTAGCCAATCAATGGATTCACCTGAGTATCTCCTGGAGCACCTCATTGAACAATGATCTCACACAGGAGACGTTCACTACCTTTTTTGGGAGAACACAGGTGATGTTACTTCTTAGACATCTCAGGTTATCTAATAACAACCTGAAGGGGGGCAGTTGAGCTGTAAAAAGCATGTAGAACTCTTGAGGATAAAGGTCCCACTAGGCATCCATGCCCCACATTGCTGCCCCTACACTCACTTTCACAACCCCTCTCCTCCAAACCACTTTCTCTCTCTGAAGTTCATCTTATTAAACAGGGAGGATATAAATGCAGGGTCAGAACATATCGACCATCTGGAGCAATTTGGTGTCCATAGGCTGTGAACAGTGAGGCACAGAGACTGTTTGCCCTACCTGACTTGTGACATTAAATGCTGAGGAGTGGTTCAGCTGCACAGGCAACATCTCTCAGCATCAAACTCACAAAAGAAATAGGGAGAAACCTCCACTCGGAGGGCCTCAGTAATTCCTCAAAAATGGTCCCTGCACCCAGCAGTGAACAAGTAAGCGCGTGGGGCCATCTCCACTGTATTATGGACTCACAGTTGTGGAAGGCTCGGCAGAGAGTATTTCAACCACAGTAACCACCCTCAGGCTTCACTTCCAAAGGAAAGTGATCTCAGAGGGTCAGTATGGAACTGGAAACTCCAAACCCATGAGGATTTGTATGACATCTCAGTTCTGTAACTACATCCCATAGACTCATAAGAGCACATGTGCACTTTATCAACATTCACACAGGTGGGAGTCTGAGCAGAGCACTCCTGTGCTGGGCGGCATCTGAATACAGGCCTTGTGAAGAGGGAGATGTGTGGGGCAGAACTGTGCAGAGGTCACTGTGTTGGGGCCCGGATTCCTGTCTACATATTTCTCCTTGGTTATATTCCTTTTTGTTTTTGGTAGCAACATATATATTTTTATTATTATTTTAAATATATTTCATTGACTAAGCTGTTACAGTTTCCACATGTCCCCCGCCTATTTCCCTTCACCCTGCAAAGCCCCTCCCACTCACACCCCCCCCCTTCAGTTCATGCCCCCTGGTCACACATGTAACTTCTTTGGCTTCTACATTTTCTATGCTATTCTTAACCTCCACCTGTGTATTTTCTACCTACCATTTATGCTACTTATTCTCTGTACCTTTCCCCCCCATCCCCCTCTACTCCCCTGCTGATAACCCTCCATGTGATCTCCATTTCTGTGATTCTGTTCCTCTTCTGGCTGTTTGCTTAGTTTGTTTTTGTGTTTGTTTTAGGTGTGGTTGTTAATAACTATGAGTTTCTTTTCATTTTACTGTTTATATTTTTGAATTTTTTTTTCTTATAGATCCCTTTAACATTTCATCTAATAAGGACTTGGTCATGGTGAACTCCTTTAACTTGACCTTGTCTGGGAAGCACTTGATTCATCCCTCCATTCTAAATGACAGCTTTGACGCACAGACTAATCTTGGATGTAGGTCTTTGACTTTCATGATTTGGAATACTTGTTTCCAGCCCATTCTTGGCCTGTAAATTCTCTTTGGAGAAAACAGCAGTCTTATGGGAACCCCTTTGAGATAATGGTCTCCTTTCCTCTTGCTGCTTTTAATATTCTCTCCTTATCTTTAATCTTGCCTAATGTAATTGTGATGTGCTTTGGTGTGTTCCTCCTTGGATACCACTTCTGTGGGACTCTCTGAGCTTCCTGGAACTCCTGAATGTCCATTTCCTTTGCCAGATTCGGGTAATTCTCCTCCATTATTTGCTCAAATAAGTTATCAGGTTCTTGCTCTTTCTCTTCTCCTTCTGGTACCCATATGATTCCGATGTTGGAACATTTAAAGATGTCCTGGAGGTTACTAAGACTCTCCTCATTTTTTTTTTTTTATTCTTGTTTCTTTATTTTCTTTTCAGGTTGAACGTTTCTTCCTTCTGGTCCACACGGTTGATTTGAGTCCCAGTTTTCTTCCTGTAACTGTTGGTTCCCTGTACATTTTCCTTTATTTCACTGAGCATCACCTTCACTGTTTCATCTAGTGTGTGACCATATTCAACCAATTCAGTGTTTTGTACTGTGCATCAGATAGGTTGGCTATGTCTTCATCACTTAGTTGTATTTTTTGTGGAGCTTTGGTCTGTTCTTTCATTGGGTCCATTTTTATTTTTTTGGACTCAGTGCAGCTATTACATAGTAAAGAGCAGAGACTTAACTGTTCCCCAGTGCAGGGAAACCCACACCACTGTTTTGTGATGCTGTATGTGGGGGAGAGGCCTGAGATGGAACAACTGTACTTACTCTACTCTCTGCCAGTTTTCAGTCACTTCACCCATTACCCACAATCGCATTGGGCCTTTCTGGTGCTGATTCCTGGGTGGTTGCATTTGTGTACGTTCTACAGCCCTGTGGATCTCTCCAATGAACTCCGCTGTGAGGCTGTGAGTTTCTCCTGCTTTTCCTCAATCCCCACCAGTTTTTTCAATCACAGGTTTGAGGCTTTATTTCCCCACACTGGAACCCTGGGTTACTAAGTCTGTCTCACTTCCCAGTTATTCTTCCCCATTCATCTGCACTTGAATGTGTGTCTGTCTCCTCCACCAGCTTCACCCACACCGGGTCCTCCACTCACTGCCTTGCACAGAGTCCTCTCTGCCTGTCTGCCCATCTCCGTCCCTTCTACCAGTCTGGAGGGATGTTTATTCTTTATCTCCTTAGTTTTTAGACTTTCATAAAATTTGATTTGTTGTCATGTCTCATTGTTTTTTGTTTGTAAATTTGTGTTGCCCTACTTTTGGGTATGCAAGGAGGCATAGTGTGTCTCCCTACACCTCCTTCTTGGCTGCATCTCTCCTTGGTTATTACATTATTTACTTGACCACCCCATTGGGCTTCAGAACCATTCTTTATGGCTTCAACACAATTAGAAAATGTGTGAGATTTTCATCAAACATTAAGATTATGATAGCCCTATAATTAAATTTTTGATGATTCTTTCACACTTTTTATTTGTAATTTTTCTCTTACATGTATAACTGCTGATGTTTAGTACTGTGTGAATCTCAATTCAGTATTACCTCATCTATTCATACCCAGCAGGTGTCTGAGAGGATTGCTCAGTGTAGTGGAAATCCCACAATTTGGTGGCCAGGAGTGTCAGATGTTACGTGATTGTGAGTGTGGTAATATTTGTGTGTAAATGGGTCATAGAGGAGAGAAAACACACTAGAAATGCTCCTCTACCAAAAAGGAGTAAAACTGTGTTTTTCTCCCTAAGAACACTTTACCTATCACAATAATAATGCACATTCTTTAAATATATACACACAGTATTATAGCAAGACAAAATATTTTCTGGGTGTCAAGGCAATTCTTGATAAATTATACATGGGTTCCAGTAACACAGAAAGTTTTTTTAAACATCCTAACTATGTGTCATTACACTCACAAGTGAATTTGAACCTCCAATGAGACTCCTCTGATTCAAAGCACTTTGTAGGGTCCTTCTCACATAACACATTCTGGGAAAGCACGACAATAACACATCAATATTTTACCCACTCAGTAGAAAAATGGGTACCCTTTGGAAACTAGTCCACCAGAAGTGTGCAGTTTTTCTGGGCAGAATGTAGTTCAGGGGCCTATTTCTGGAGGCCAGAAGGAGGAATGATCCTTCCCTTGACTCCAGTTGTCCTGAGAATGAATATCTAGCCCTTCTGTTTCTTTGTGCCTTATTGTACCTGCTCACCTCTCCTAGAACATAGACCATCCTCCTGAAATAAGCATATTTCTACACCTTCTTTCTTCTAATAAATATTTATAGTTTCAATGGTCATTGTAAGTTTATGAGGTTACAGTGAGTTTTATCATACAACTTTGTGGAGCTGTAAACAACACACAGTATATGTGATTCCAAATAGCACTTTGTGTGGAAGAAGAGCACTCCCTTTATAAGTGCACCTACACCCACCATTTTTTAGCAATATATGCCTGGCTTTGAGGTTTATTCCAGGGTCCTTGCACTTATGAGTCCTACCTGGGATAACAAATATACTCTCTGATCCCTAATACATTGCGTTTATAATAAGGCATTTTACCAGAGCTGTTTAAGTTAACTGGACTCTTATTTCAAAGGGACTCAGGGCCATGTCCTTCATTCAGAGTGTGCCAGTGTTTTCAGTTTTAGGTGCAAATGGACCCTCAAATTAATTCCTTATATTCAGCTTAGGACTCAGGGATGTGGCACATTACACACTTGAAGTCTTTCCTGCTAATCAGGTCTTTCATTTCTGAAGTCAGAACTATTCAAATATCATTTTAAATCAGTGGAAATTTTAAAATTAAATACAAAATAACATTATTGTTTAAATTATGGGTAGAGGACATTGGGTGTCAGTTGCCATGGTAACAGCAGTGTAAACTTCACTTTCCCTGCTAAATGAGCTAGCTCTGAATATGAATACCTGTCAGGAAGAAATGGCCCAATAGCCTGCAGACTTTTGGCAATGGAGACAGTCTCTTTGTTTAGACACACACCAACAATCTTCAGATCCGTTTTCTTCATCACTCTATTTACTTTTCCTTTACTGTGTGCTGCTTGTTATGCACAAACTTGATTCTCAAGCACCTGACTACAGTCAAATCACACACCCACAGACTTCTGTTCATGGCCTGTGTCATTCTGGTCCATTCAATGAAGAATGAAAACAACCCTTTTTCTTCACACTTATGGAGCACTTAATTTGTCTCTTTGTTGTGTGTACATTTTTTTATTTCAAAAGACAAAATCCTATGAAAAATCAATTTAATAAAAAAAAACATTCAAGTTCTACATGAACTATGACACATATTACATCCTATCAAAATTGTCTTTAATATAATTTTTAAAAATATTTTGTTTATTTATTTTAAGGAGAATGAGGGAAAAAGGGAGTGATAGAAAAATCAATGTTTCTATTGATGAAACCCACACCTGTCCCCTGACTCAGAATCAAACTGGTGAACCTTTAGTTCTCAGGCCGGCACTCAATTTACTGAACTACACCAGACAGGGCCTATCTAAGTTTGAAATAAACATGTTTAGATTCTTTGGAAATTTCCCCATTGTGTAAAATTGTTGTTTAACAATTCTTATCTAATAAACATGACAAAGCATCAATTTCTCTTAAACTGCTGTAAAAGTATCTTATGCAATGTATACAAATAGTAGTTTAGAAGCATTTTCAACAACTATGGCCTACAATAGTCCCCATAGGAGCATCCCCTACAAAACAGAGATTCTAATAAAGTATCTCACTGATGAAGATGAAGATCTTTCTTTATCAAGAAATCACCTTTTTTAGGACTAAACATTCAGAATCTTTTAAAAAAGTATGGGTGCGATTTTGAACACTTGACTATTCATATCTTTCAAGTCTTGCTCCATCTTCTCCCTCTTTTCTCCATATGGAAAAAAACTAGAAATGCAGCCTGAGGAATTCCTAGTATGATACCAGGTGAAGAATCACACCTTCAGCAGGTGACTGCAGGCCAAGCCCAACCTGGACACACCCTAAGACCTCAAAACTCTCATCATTCTTTATTCTCTGAAGCCGTTTGATGAACTATCTCTGGATGTTTAACCTCTTCTCCCTAAAATGTGTGTGTGTGTGTGTGTGTGTGTGTGTGTGTGTGTGTGTTTTATGTTACAGGGAGTCTGTTAACACTTTAGTGTATGGGCTCATCAGTTTCAATACACAGAACAAACACTAGATATTTTTGCATTTCTTCCACTATCGTCACTGCAAGTTCAAATTAATGCTAAAATGTTTGGGTGTCAATGTATAAAATTTCTAGTTTATCAAACAAAGTATACATTTCCATTGTGTACTAGTAACCAGAATCATTTCTCTAAGTGACCCAACCTCAAAACAAATATTTTATTATTTGTAACATGCTAAGTGAAATCAGCCAGGCACTTTAACACCGATACCATATGAACTAACCTGGAAGAGAAACATAATGAACAAAACAAATTAACAGTCAAAATGGAACCAGAGGCATGGGGGCAAGGAAAACCCTGAGAGAAACTAGAGGAGAGGGGGAGAGGAATAAGGGTGAAAAGAAGGGGAAGCAACTACTGAAGGACCATGTATGAGAGATCCAAGGAAATAGGGTGGGGATTGAATGTGGGGATTGTGGAGGGAGCCGTTGGAGTAAAGCAATGAGGGAAATACTGGACAAGTGTAATAGAACAACAATAAAATATTTAGTGAAAAAATAAGTGGAACAGCAAAAAATGTGTCCCTTTCTCTATCTCTCCCTCTACCTGTAATAATCAATCAATAAATGTGAATAAATATGAAATAAAAACTGTTGGTAAAATAAACATTATCTATTCAGGGATATGAGTGATAGTTAAATTTTATCATTAAAACAGGAAACATAAGATACATTTCCAATAAGAACTGAAAGAATTGGGACACGAATGCAGTGTCAACCATACAGTTACAAATACTATTCTAGTTTTGTTTTGTTTTGTTTTGTTTTAATCATTCTGCCTGGCAACTTCTTTATTGACAATTTCTAAGAATGAGGCATGTTTATGGACAATCTTTTAAGTACCATCTATTTCCATTTACTTAATAAAAGCACTGCTTCTTCTGTGTTGTATCTACCATATAATCTCTCAATAGAAACTTATCATTTTCTTTCCATGAAAAGCCCAGTGCTGCCTCTAGTGGTCCCTTAGTAGATCATACTTTCTATAAACCTGAAGTGGTCTTTCTAGAGCTGTGCACCCTGAATCTAATGAGTATGGATTTCGATTTTTATATAATGCCCTGCCTTCTCTGATGCTTATGTACACCTTTAGGAATTTTATATTGAGTGTCGGTGTTTTCCAGTAGCAATGGATATGAATGGTCCCTATCTAATGAAGTAAGAACTTTATTCATACTGATTGCTCCCCAGACTGCACTAGATATTGATGTTTTGGTTAAAATTCAAAAATAGTAATGCAGTTTTTCTAACATATCAGATTACTGGTATAAACACTAAAGATAATGAACGATTAGAATACAAGCTTGTTCCTGTGACATACATCATTAGCTGACTTTTCACAAAGTGTGACTTGTACTTTCTCTGTGGCTTTTCACATTTTCAGGAAATTTCCACAGTTTGGTAGATTTCTCTTGTATTACTGGCTTCTATTGAGTTTCATGTCTTGATAACATGTGGAAAACAGATTACTGACCGCATGTAAACATTTCCAGGTTTCCTAACATTTAAGTTTCCAAATAAATAGTTTATGTTGAAAACTAAATTTCCAAATTTACAAATGTAAAGGTATGCTGAACACAGTTGAGAATTTTCCAAATTATGGACTTCCAATATCCATAAATACTAAAAAAATAGAATTATTTAGTAATGAAATATGGGTCACATGCAGTTCAATTTAATTTTAGAGTAATTCGATACAGAAAATCTTACAATAAGTTCACTCATGATTTCAGTTACTTCAGTTTTGAAAAAATGGGTGTGTTTCCACCATAACCCCCACATGTACACCAATTTACAGTAACCAACTGCTAATCTTAACATTTAGGAAGAAAACAATACACATATTTCTGATATGTGAACATGAATATCAGGACAATTTTGATTCAGAACATGAATAAATGCTAAATAACAGGCCATATACTACTCTGGTAAAATATCCAAAACAGGAGACCCTAAACATAATCTTATGAAAGGAATGTTTACAACTATAAAACACAATATACTGTTGAGAACATAAAAAGTTATGAAAATATTTTAAAAACAAAATGCTTTTCCATCCATGGTCTCAATTGCCAACTCTTCTCTTGCATAAAATTCAAATCCAAACCACATTAAGGTAACACCTTTGAATTCTAAGAACTAGTGTCCAAAAAAACAGGAGAGACGAGTGTTGGTGAGATGATGGGAAAGGGAATCCTAGCACACCATTGTTTGGAATGTAACCTGGTGAATCCACTAGGTAATCAGTGCAAAGCTCTTACATATTAGTTTAGAAAGAAAAACCATTTGATCAAGGCATCCCAGTAAGGAAATATATCCAAAAATTAGAATCACTACCTATAAGAGAAACCTGCATAGCAATGTTCATTGGAGCATTCTTTACATAAGCAAATTCATGAGAAGAATGAAAATGTTTAGCAACACATAAATAGAAAATAATATTTCATTTAAAATGAATAATAATGGAATATTTATTATTCAGTGATTCCACACTAAAAATTGTTGCCCTTTTTACCCACGTACATGAACTATGAGAACATTCTGCTAAGTGAAATAAAGCAGAGGTAGGAAAAAATAAATAATCACTGTCAGGTATCATATACATGTAATCTAAAATAAGAAAACCTAGGGGTTGTGATCAAGATGACAGAAAAGGTAAACCCTATACACAAATGCTCCATGAGCATATCAGAATTACAACTAAACTGCAGAAAAAACATCATTCTGAAACTACCTGATCTGGCTCTGCAGAAGTCCCACAAATGAGCATAGAGAAAGGCACATAGAAATGGGTAGAAGTGGCAAAGATATGAAAATTGTACATCCCACAACCCCAAATGGTGGGAAGACAAGTCCCCATAACCTCTGGCTGTAGAAACCAGTGAGGGTTTGCTGGGGAGACACAGCAGGTAGCTGTAGTCCCCTCTGTTCCCCTTAAAGGGCCTGAGAATGGAATTACAAGGACTCAGTCACTCTGTGTTTCAGCATCATGGTAGCAGATGGAAAGGCAGAGAGGAAATGAATGGTTTGGCATCATGGTGAGAGCTGGAGGGGCAACTTTCTCTCAGACAGATGTGCTGGCAGAGGTAATTGTCCCTTTTCCACAAGAACACACAACAGCACCACAAGACTCAGTAGGACTGACACCATACCTGAGTCCCCTACCACCTGACTACAGCTGTTAGCTCTGCTCTGGTGATTCCCTGATATCTTGCCCCACCAAAACTGCAGGCACCCTCAATCTGTTCCCCACAGCTTTTCCATATATCTGGCTTGTGATGATTCTGCTTCCGACTTTTCTAACATCTATCAAACAGGCCATCTGATTTCTGCATAGTCTGTAACACCTGTATGTAGCCTTTGTTCTCAAGCCATTAAAAGCAGGACATTGTTCACACATTAACATCTCCTGGGCACCTCTAAGACAATCTGAAGTATCAGGCACCTGAAGATCTTTTTGTATCTCATATCAAGTCACCTAGCAGGGCAGAAGTGGTAGCACAAGTGGATATGCCAAAGCCAGAACATTTGGGAGACAGCTTTATTTCATGTCAAAGCACCACCTAAACCTTCACAAGTAATACACTGAAGGAGCAACCTCTCTGGTAAGCAAATTCACACTGAAGTAAGTCCAGCTTTGAGCAATCAGCCCCTGAACAGGTGAAGTGGGACAGCACTAGTGGTGGAGGTGGGTGGTTGGGGTTACTCCTCACAGTAGACTGGCCCAGGTGTAAATCCATCCCATTAAAGGACAAAAGAAATCAAGGCTAAATTATGATGGAAGTGTGTACACTGCCCTCAATGGAAAGGAGGACACAACCAGAGCCCCCACCTTGGGTGAACAGGGAGCCTGTGCCAATGGATTCTATAGGACACTCACTTCATAAGTCCACCCTACAAAGACAAATCAACATAGAAGCCGTACCCTTTGCCCTGCTGGTGTAGCTCAGTATGGGGAATGTGGGCTCTAAATCAGAGGGTGGCCATATCAACTCACAGTCAGAGCACATGCCTAGATTGTGGGTCAGGTCCCCAGTGGCACCATGTGTGACTCAAACATACACTGATGGTTGTCTCCCTCTCTTACCCCCTCCCTTCTTTTCTCCCTATAAATAAATAAATTAATCAAATATTTTTAAAAATAAAATTTGCATTTGTTAAGCAGTGCACCCTGGTTCTAGATAGTGAGCAGCAGTTGTGTAAAAGACTACAGAACAAATTGAATCAGACCAGTTTATTTGCCACAGACCCTGGAGATGTGTAGAGCAGGCCTGCAGCAGCTACATGTGAGGATGAGGCTACATTCTGGGAGACTGTTGGAGACCCCAGGGCATGTGATTTAATTAGGGTTCATGTGCAGAGGACTTTGGGGTTCTTGAGCTACATTTATATTGTTCAAAATAAACAAAAAAACCCACAAGATCTTGGTTAAGTGTGCAGAGATCTCATCTAATGGTTATGTCTGGTGAAAAGCCTGAGGTGGAAGGAAGACAGTTGCTCAGAGCAGCTGACAGTAAGTCAGGTCAAGAAGTTACATTTAACTGTGACTCTGTGAGATGCTGTCTACTGTGTGAAATTGCAGGGGGATTTGTGGCAGTACAAGGCTCCTAGTTACAAAAATAACTTACACCACAGCAATATTATAATCAGCTTTGCTGAATTCCTCAAAAAAACACATATTACCTATTGTAATTATTAGGGTGCTGCATTAGTTACAAGATGATATATGAATAATGAGAAAGTTTTCACATTATTTAATGTCTAAGGGCACCATGAAAAAAACTCCTAATGCCAAATTTGCATTACATTACCAAATAACACATGTTTATCTATACATTGAGCAATGTTAAAGATGTAAATATATTCCAGTACATTCACCTTTATTAATAAAAATGTAAATTCACACATCATCTAAATAATCACAGTACACTTGTGTTACCATTTCTCAAGACACATTGGAAACATCTGGGGAGTGTCACTGTTCTTGTACATTATGATCTCATAGTGCACTTTTCTTTGCTTTCCTATCTGGAGGCTGACTGTTGAGCAAACATGGACATAATACAATGTTATGCACTGAGGGATGGACTGTCCATACACCCTCATGTAGAACTGATGGCTTTTTTATTTTAACCAAATCAACACATTCGTCTATGACTACCATGAAGATACATCAGGATTTTAATAAATAGACATATTCTTTAAAGGGAGGTTTGGAAAAGTACTTAACATTTATAATATTTCTATGTATGACTACAATGGAAAATAGCATCACTTCCGTTGTAACATAAAATAAAATTCTGAGTGACCTAAAACCAGCAATTCCATTTCGATTTTTTAAATACATTGTGCATTACAGTGTCCTCAATCTTATATACAAATGTAATCATGAGTGAAGCTCACCTAATATACAAGAATTCACA
>NC_040917.2:1739055-1768590 GCF_004126475.2 Phyllostomus discolor | reverse complement strand
ATGTTGGAGTAAAGCAATGAGGGAAATACTGGAGAAGTGTAAGAGAACAGCAATAAAATATTTAGTAAAAAAATAAGTGGAACAGCAAAAAGTGTTTCCCTTTCTCTATCACTCCCTCTACCTATAATAATCAATCAATAAAAATGAATAAATATGAAATGAAAATTGTGTTGGTAAAATAAACATTGTCTATGCAGTATTCTAAGTGATGGTTAAATTTTATCATTAAAACAGGAAACATAAGATACATTTCCAATAAGAAGTGGAAGAATTAGGACACAAAGGCAATGTGAATAATACAGTTACAAATACTATTCCAGCTTTTTTTTTTTCTTTTATCACTCTCCCTGGCAACTTCTATATTGAGAAGTTCTAAGAATGAGACATGTTTATGGGCAATCTTTTAAGTACCATCTATTCCCACTTACTTAATAAAAGCACCATTTCTTCTGTGTTGTATCTACCATATAATCTCTCAATAGAAACTTATCCTTCTCTTTCCATGAAAAGCCCAGTGCTGCATCTAGTGGTCCGTTAGTAGAGCATACTTTGTATAAACCTGAAGTTGTCTTTCTAGAGCTGTGCACCCTGAATCTAATGAGTATGAACTTCAATTTTTATATAATGCCCTGCCTTCTCTGATGCTTATGTACACCTTTAGGAATTTTATATTGAGTGTTGGTGTTTTCCAGTAGCAATGGATATGAATGATCCATATCTAATGAAGTAACAGCTTTATTCATACTGATTGCTCCCCAGACTGCACTAGATGTTGATGTTTTAGTTAAAATTCAAAAATAGTAACATAGTTTTTCTAACATATCAGATTACTGGTATAAACACTAAAGATAATGAACGATTAAAACACAAGCTTGTTTCTGTGACCTACATCATTAGCTGACTTTTCACACAGTGTGACTTGTATTTTCTCTGTGGCTTTTCACATTTTTAGAAAATTTCACAATTTGGTAGAGTTATCTTGTATTACTGGCTTCTAATGGCTTTCATCTCTTAATAATATGTGGAAAACAGATTATTGACCACATGTAAACATCTCTAGGTTTACTAACATTTAAGTTTCCAAATAAATAGGTTGTTTTGAAAACTAAAATTCCAACAAATGTAAAGGCATGCTGAACATAGTTGGGAAATTTCCAAATGATGGACATCCAATTTCCTGAAATAATAAAGAAATAGAATTATTTAGTAATGCAATATGGGTCACATGAAGTTCAATTTAATTTTAGAGTAATTTGATACAGAAAATCTTACAATAAATTCACTCATGATTTTCAGTTACCTTAGTTTTGAAAAATGGGTGTTTTTCCACCATAACCTCCACATGCACACCAATTTCCAGTAACCATACTGCTAATCTTAACATTGAGGAAGAAAATGATACACATATTTCTGATATGTGAACATGAATATCAAGACAATTTTGATTCTGAACATGAATAAATGATAAACAGCAGGCCATATACTACTCTGGTAAAATATCCAAAACAGGACCCCCTAAAAATAATCTTATGAAAGGAGTGTTTACAGCTATAAAACACAATATAGCATTGAGAACATAAAAAGTTATGAAAATATTTTAAAAACAAAATGCTTTTCCAACCATGGTCTCAATTCCCAGCTCTCCTCTTCAATAAAATTCAAATCCAAACCACATTAAGATACCACCTTTGAATTCTAAGAAGTAGTGTCCAAAAAACAGGAGAGACAAGTGTTGGTGAGATGATGGGAAAGGGAATCCTAGCACACCATTGTTGGGAATGTAAAGTGGTGAATCCACTAGGTAATCAGTGCAAAGCTCTTACATATTAGTTTAGAAAAGAAAACCATTTGATCAAGGCATCCCAGTAAGGGGGTATATCCAAAAATTAGAATCACTACCTATAAGAGAAACCTGCATAGCAATGTTCATTGGAGCATTCTTTACAAAAGCCAATTCATGAGAAGAATGAAAATGTTTAGCAACACATAAATAGAAAATAATATTTCATTTTAAATGAATAATAATGGAATATTTATTATTCAGTGATTCCACACTAAAAATTGTTGCCCTTGGTACCCACATACATGAAATATGAGAACATTCTGCTAAGTGAAATAAAGCAGAGTTAGGGAAAAATGAATAATCACTGTCAGGTATCATATACATGTAATCTAAAATAAGAAAGATTAGGGGTTGTGATCAAGATTACAGAAAAAGAAAACCCTATACTCAAATGCTCCGTGAGTATATCAGAATTACAACTAAACTACAGAACAACCATCTTTCTGAAACCACCTGATCTGGCTCAGCCGAAGTCCCACAAATGATCATAAGGAAAGACACATAGAAATGGGTAGAAGGGGCAAAGGTATGAAAATTGTACATCCCACATCCACAATTTTGTGTAGTGGTTCAAACTGGAAGAGAGAACTTGGCTGCAGAAGATCCACCTAAAGAGTGATGGTTCCCAGTAAGACCCCCGCACCCCCTGCCCCCCCACCACTGGTGGGAAGACAAGTCCCCATAACCTCTGGCTGTAGAAGCCAGTGAAGGTTTGCTGGAGGGACATGGCAGGTACCTGGAGTCCCTCATGTTCCCCTTAAAGGGCATGAGAATGGAATTACAAGGACTCAGTCACTCTGAGTTTAAGCATCATGGTAGCAGTTGGACATGCAAAGAAGAAATTAATGGTCTGGCATCATGGTGAGAGCTGGAGGGGCAACTTTCTCTCAGACAGATGTGCTGTCAGAGGTAATTATTCCTTTCCACAAGAACACCCAACAGCACCACAAGACTCAGTACAACTGACACCATACCTGAGTCTCCTATACCTGACTACAGCTGTTAGCTCTGCTCTGCAGATTCCCTGATACCTTACCCTACCAAAAGTGCAGGCACTCCCAAGCTGTTTCCCACAGCTTTTCCATATATCTTCCCTCTGCTGATTCTGCGTCCGGCTTTTCTAACATCTATCAAACAGGCCATCTGACTTCTGCATAGTCTGTAACACCTGCCTGTAGCATTTGTTCTCAAGCCATTAAAAGCAGGGCATTTTTTACATGTTAACATTTCCTGGGTACCTCTAAGATAATCTGAAGTAGCAGGCATCTGAAGATCTTTGTGTGTCTCATATCAAGTCACATAGCACGGCAGAAGTAGCAGCACAAGTGGATATTTCAAAGCAAGAACATTTGGGAGACAGCTTTATTTCATGTCAAAGTACCACCTAAATCTTCACAAGTAATACACTGAAGAAACAACCTCTCTGGTAAGAAAATTCACCATGAAGTAAGTCCAGATTTGAGCTGTTGGCCCCTGAACAGGTGAAATGGCACAGCACTAGGGGTGGAGTTGGGTGGTTTGGGCTAGTCCTCACAGTAGACTGGCCCAGGTGTAAATCCATCCCATTCAAGTACAAAAGAAACCAAGGCTAAATTACGATGGCAGTGTGTACACTGCCCACAATGAAAGGAGGACACAACAGGACCCCCCAGTTTGGGTGAACAGGGAGCCTGTGCCAATGGATTCTATAGGACACTCACTTCAGAAGTCCAACACACAAAGACAAAGCAACATAGCAGCCCTACCCTTTGCCCTGCTGGTGAAGCTCAGTACGGGGAATGCGGGCTCTAAATCAGAGGGTGGCCATATCAACTCACAGTCAGGGCACATGCCTAGATTGTGGGTCAGGTCCCCAGTGGCACCATGTGTGACACAAACATACCTTGATGTTTCTCTCCCTCTCATACTCCCTCCCTTCCTTTCTCCCTATAAATAAATAAATAAATAAATAAATAAATAAATAAATGCATTTTTAAAAATAAAATCTGCATTTGTTAAGCAGTGCAACCTGGTTCCAGTTAGTTAGCAGCAGTTGTGTAAAAGACCACAGAACAAATTGAAGCAGACCATTTTATTCCCCACTGACCCTAGGAGACATGCTCAGCAGACCTGCAGCAGCTACATGTGAGGATGAGGCCACATTCTGGGAGACTGTGCGAGATGACAGAACATGTGATTCATTAGGGTTCATGTGCAGAGGACTTGGGGGTTCTTGAGCTAAGTTTATATAATTCAAAATAAACAAAAACAAAAACAAGATTTTGGTAAAGTATGCAGAGATCTTATCTAATGGTTATGCCTGGTGAAAGGCCTGAGCAGCTGCCGGTAAGTCAGGTCAAAAAGGTACATTTAATTGTGACTCTGTGAGATGTGGTCTACTGTGTGAAATTACAGGGGAGTTTGTGGCAGTTCAAGGATCCTGGTTACAAAAATAACTTCCACCACAGCAATATTATACATCAGCTTTGCTGAAGTCCTCAAAAAACACATATTACCTATTGTAATTGTTAGAGTGCTGCATTAGTTACAAGAGAATATATGAATGAGAAAATTTTCACATTATTGAATGTCTAAGGACACCATGAAAAGAAACTCCTAATGCCATATTTGCATTACATTACCAAATAACACATGTGTATCTGTAAATTGAGCAATGTTAAAGATGTAAATATGTTCCAGTACATTCACCTTTATTAATAAAAATATAAATTCACACATCATCTAAATAATCACAGTACACTTTTGTTACCATTTCTCAAGACACATATTGGAAACATCTGGGGGTGTTCCTGTTCTTGTACATTATGGTCCCATAGTGTGCTTTTCTTTGGTTTCCTGTGTGCATGCTGACTGTTGAGCAAACATGGACGTAAAACAATGTTATGCACTGAGGGATGAACTGTCCATACACCCTCAAACAGTGCTGATGGCTTCTTTATTTTAAACAAATCAACACATTTGACTATGACTACCATGAAGATACATCAAGATTTTGATAAATTGACATATTCTTTAAAGAGAGGTTTAGAAAATTACTTAGCATTTATAATGTTTCTATGTATTACTACAATGGAAAATAGCGTCACTTCCACGGTAACATAAAATAAAATTCTGAGTAATCTAAAACCAGCAATTTCATTTAGAGTTTTTAAATGCATTGTGCATTACAGTGTACTCAACATTATATACAAATCTAATCATGAGTGAAGCTCACCTAATATACAAGGGTTCACAGGTTGTGAAGGAAACAGCAATCAAACCACTGATTTCACACACACACCAGGAATAAAAACATAGTAGCATCAACAGATGAGAGACTGGTATCAATTTAACATTTCTTTCTACAAATATTTCAAATGCCATAAATATACAATAGTTTATATTCTGTGTAATTATACAGATCTAGTTATCTATCTCCTTGATATTTTGAAGCACACTGAAAAGTAGTGATCGTTGCTTTTAAACTGGGTGATTCTCTATAGTAATATTCTGACTTAGAGCAATACCTGAAACCTATCTTTAACTCTATACTCTGAGTGATGATATTTGGAGCCTCTTTTCAAACTTGATACATTCCTGAATTTTTACACGTTTTGGCCACTTTCACATATTAATTATTTGGGATTATGGGAACTGTGTAATTTCACAAAAGTCATTCATTGTTTATGAACAGAAAAATAAACCCCACTGTGGATTTCCCTGATGTATAATGATACAGTGGGTCTACCTATATGATTTCCTACAATTTTCCTTTCAATTATTTTTATAGTGTGAATTCTCATATGCCACATGAGAACTGAATGTTGCAAAAATGAGCTTGAAAATGTTGGTTACGTTTTGGATATAGGTGAAAATCTTGTCACAGTCTCTACATGTATATACTTTTTCTGCAGATGGATGTCTCTCATATTGGGTAAGGCAGTTCTGATGCCTAAAACACTTCTTATATACACTACTTTTATATGTGTTTTCTCCAGTATGAATGCACTGATGTCAAAAACTTTTGTCACCTAGTCAACATTTATAAGCCTTGTGTCCAGCATGAATTCTCTGTAGTTTAGTAAGAATTAGAAGTTGCTAAAGGCTTTACCCATGATGTACATTTCAAAGGCTGTTCTAGAGTATAAATATATTTTGTGATGAATGAGCATTGAGGACTGGTTAAAGCCTTTACCACATAAGGTGCATGTCCAAGGCATTTCTTTGGTGTGATTTATTTGATGTTGAGTAATATGTGAGGGCTGTAATAATGCTTTATGACATACTCAACATTTACAACATGGCTTTCCTACCTGAATTTTTCAATGCTGAGAAAGGTTACAGGGCAGTTTAAATGCTTTACCACACATTTCACATATATAAGGCTTCTATCTGGTATGAAGATTCTGATGTCCAGTAAGTGCTGACTGGAGACTAAAGGGTTCCACACACTGAGTACATTCATGAGGCTTCTGTCCAGTGTGAATTTTCAGATGCCCAGTGAGATGTGAGGTCTGGCTAAAGGCTTTGCCACATTGAGTACATTCATAAGGTTTCTCTCCAGTATGAATTCTCTGATGTTTAGTAAATGTTGATAGGACCCTAAAGGCTTTCACACATTGTGTACATGCATAGGGTTTCTCTCCAGTAGGAATTTTATAATGTCGAGTCAGGTGTGCAGTCCGGCTAAAGATTTAATCATACTGTGTACATTCATAAGGCTTCCTCCAGTATGAATTTTCTGATGTCCAGTAAGGCTTGAGGAACATTTAAAAACTTTTCCACACTGTGTACATTCATAAGGTTTCTCTCTAATATGAATTTTCTGATGTAGAGTAAGGACTGAATGCCGGCTAAAGTTTTCTCCACATTGTGTACATGCATAGGGCTTCTCTCCAGTATGAATTTTCTGATGTTCAGTCAGGTATCTAGTCTGGCTAAAGGTTTTGCCACACTGTGTACATTAATAGGTTTCTCTCCAGTATGAATTTTCTGATGTTCAGTCAGGTATCTAGTCTGGCTAAAGGTTTTGCCACACTGTGTGCATTCATAAGGTTTCTCTCCAGTATGAGTTTTCTGATGTTGGGTAAGGCATGAGGAGTATGGAAATACTTTCCCACAATGTGTACATTTATAAGAGTTCTTTCCAGTATGAAGTTTTTGGTGGCAAGTAAGGTTTGAAGACCGTGTAAATGCTTTGTCATATTGTATATATTTACAAGGTTTCCCTGCAGTATGAACTCTCGGAAGACAAGTAAAGGTTGAGGACCACCTAAGAGTTATTCCACATTCCCTATGCTCACAATGCTTTGCTCCACTATGAATTCTTTGATCTTCTGCAAGATTACAGGACTCTTAAAGGCACTGTCACCTTCACTACATTGGAACATTTTCTTTCCTGTATAATTTTTTTGGCATTCATGGAAATCTGAAGACTGGCTAAGAGCTTTACCACAAACTTTATATTTACCAGGCCCATGCCCAGTGTGAAATCTGTGATGATGGGTAAGGGTTGAGGTAATCCTAAATGCATTGCCACTTTCTTTGAACATATCAGCCTTTTCTCCAGCATAATTTTTTTATGTAGATTTACATCTGAAAAACAATGACCTGTTTTACCACAGTCTTTACACTTGTGTTCTTTTCTGTAACCTATTCTGTTAAGTGCATGTAGATTAGGTATTTAATTGAAGACTTCCATGCATGGTAAATATTTGTAATATTTCTCCCCAATAGCAATATCTGTTTCTTCAGTGCTACTTGAAGATTCCTGCAAACATGCAATATATTTATTTATTTATTTTTGTTTTTTAGCTTCAGAATAGGAAAATCCTTATGAGTATTGTGATTTGACTTTTGGTCAAAGACTTTTCCACCTTCATAACGGCTATCTGGAAGGTGAGTCTAATTAGGTACATTAGGATTTGCCTCGTGGATAGAATTCTTCCAATTTGCATTGCATTGACTACTTCTGTCTGAGTCCCATTTACTCTAGTAAACATTGAACACAGAAAGGCTTTTTGTGACATATGTGACTTCATTAAACATGTGCACTTATTCCCTAATAAGCATATTGTGATGCCTATTAAACCATGTTGGTTGCATGAAAAATCACTCCCAAGGTTATTAAAGTATTATACAATTAAACAAGAAAAACATTATCTCTAAAAGAAGCATATTTCCTTAGTGAAGGCATTATCAAATTGATCCCATTTAAGCTTTATGTGTATGCATTTTCAATGATGGCATTACAAAAATTATTGAATGAACATTTATTCTCACTCTACTTTTTAAACAATTCAAATGCTTACACACACCACAAATTATTAGATTTCTTACATTTTGCAGACTGACTTTAGTACAGGGGTGTAAAACTCACTTTCCTAGGGGTCACTTCAGCCTCCAGGTTGCCTTCAATGGGCCATGTGTAATTTTAGGATCATGTAAATGTAATCATTCCTTCACTGGGGGCAAGGAGATTGATACTGCAACTGGGCATAAACAAGGTGCTGGGCTGGATAAAAGAAGGCGGGGGGGGGCACATTTTGCCTGGAGGTCCTGTGTTTGTCACTTGCTCTTTACAAGAATAAATACACTTAAAATATTATTTTCAGTCTTCTTATTTGGAAACATATTGTAACTGATTTAAATTTGAAGTTTTTCCTAATTTGTAATATTTCTCACAGCTGTAGATAAAGAGTATTTTTCATGAATAATTTTCCAAAAGTAGATCTCTTCATTTAAACACTCTTTCTGTCTTGTCACACACTCCTTGTCACACAGCATCAAAGGCACACCTCTCATATCTTACCCGTGTTGCTTCAAAGAAGAAATCTTCTATTCCTGACCTTTGCAAGAAGTCCTTGATGTCTGCAGATGACACAGCTGAAAGACACAGAATAAAGGTTCACGGGTGTGAAACACAGGTCAGTGTACATTGAACTTACAAGGAATTTTTAAACAAATCACAGTGTTGAGTACTTCAAAAAACTTTGCATGTTTGCAGCAAGACCAAGTATGGTACAATGACAAAAAGTCACAGAGAAAAGGAACAACAGTTGCTTACACTTGGCAACCACTGAGCTCCCATTCCCTGGCACACAATGGAAATAGGATAAGAAAACTCCACATTCCTAGTCCTTTTCTAGACACGTAGAGGTTCCAGTGTGTTCAATGATCTCACTGTTTTCAAGCATCTTCAAAATATGCATTTCTGTTTTGCAGGACACACAGTGCTCACACCATAACAGCACATGGTGAATACATTAAAGTGCACACTGAAAAGGAAGGGTAATACTTGAAATACCACAGAAAGTAGTGGACTGAAGATCAATATCAATCATATACAGATACCCTTGGCTTTGAGAAAGAAACTGGCACTATATTAAACTTGCACCTCACACACACTCAAAAACAAACCCACACCACTTGTGTTTACTGAAATTAGAGTTTAAACTTTGGATGAGTGTTATTTTTTTTCTCTTAACCTGGAGAAAGTAATTGCATAAAGCCTAGATGTTTACAGTCATGAAATTCAACAAATATATCAAAACAGGTAACAGAAAAAAGAATTCAAACCAGAAAATTAAAATATATTTACTAAAATTGGCACTAGGTATAGTGAAATGTAATAAATACTAAAGAAAGAACTGAAAATACCCACCTGAATATAGAAACAGAAAATATGGCAAGTACTTAATAGTAGCAAATCTGTAAATGCCCAAAATAAAAATAAAAACAGAGAATGTAAAAGTAAGCAAAACTTGGTATTGGAAGCTGAAAAATGGAATATTCAAATTGAAAAATACATTAAAATATAGAAACATCAAGCAGTTTCCTGTGTATGTCCCCAGCCAGGTAACAGGCCCATAACCCAGGCACATTCCTTTTCCCAGAAGTAAACCAGAGACCTTAGCTTTAAGGGATGTTGCTCCACAAACTGAGCCACTAGGGCCAGGGCAAAAGCTAATAGCTCTTAATTCACTAAAAAAGAAATTGTAGGACATTTTTTTTTATTATAACACCCGAAGGAAATGTAAACCAGCAAAAGTAAACAAATAGCGTTACACCAAATATAAAAACTCCTGCACATTACAGTAAACAACCAGTGGGATAAAATCACATCCTGTAGAAGGAAGACAATTTCTGTGAAGTGTACATGATAAGTAGTTAATATCCAGGTTATATGAAGGACTTTTACAAAACATCATGAAAAACAAGTAACCCAATTTTTAAAATGAACAAATGCATGTCATTAACTAATTTATTAAAAAGTCAGTAATATAAAATGAGATCAGACAGACTCCATTATAAATAGTCTGAGAGAAACTGAACCAATACACACAAAACATTATAAGTAGACAACTTTGTTATGATATGTACCAAAATAAACTTCGAGTGGATCAAAACCTAAATTTAAGACCTTAAACAATTAAAACACCAGAAGAAAGGACAGCTGACAAACTCTGTCATGACTCTTAAAAAATATCATTTTAGATATAACATGGTAGGTAGAGCAGACAGGAGAAAAAAAATAAACAAGGCTACAATAAAAAAAAATTGCAGAGCAATTGATATAATCACGAAAACAAACCAATCAACTAAATAGCGGAATATATTCACAAATAATGCTAAATATGCAAAGGATATAAGGAAATTGCACAAAACTAAATTAAAACAACAATCTGATGGAAAAACAGGGAACACTGACTTGTGTGTTCAATGGATTGAGGGCTGGTGCCTCTGATTGAAAGGATCACCACTTGGATTCCCTGTAAGCGCACATGCCTACGATGCAGGCCAGGTTCAGTTTTCATATTACTTGTCTGTATACCTGCCAAACAGACCTTGTTACACCAAAAAAGAAAAATTATCTCTCAATATGTCACCTTCAAGTGATAAGTCATGATTTCTTTATGGGAATTATGAAAAAAAAAAGGACTGCAAATATAAGTTCCATATTATTGAACAATTACAAACACTTAATTTTATTCACTGCATACATTTTGGTAAAGATTCTATTTATTTTTATAGAGGGTTAGGGAGAGAGAGTGAGGGGGGCGGGAAGATCACTGTGTGGATACCTCTTGTGTGTCCCTATTGGGAGCCTGGTTTGCACCCTAGGCATTTGCCCCAGACTGGAAATCCAACTTGTGACCCTTTGGTTTGACTGCAATTGTGCTCAATGCACTGAGGCACTGCAGCTTGGGCCACCACATACTTTTCAGGGAAAATCGGAAACCAACTTTGTTTCTCAAATTCATAGTATTAACATTTATATTGATGTCACAAATGAAGCACTAAGAAAAAAAAAACAAAGAATAAAGCAAGCATCATCATGAGGATAAAGGAGATGCCATGAGCTGAGAAACAATATTTTTAAGCTCTGAGTTTTGTGGCTGAGTGCACTGAGCACCTGCCTTTGAACCAAAAGGTCAGCAGTTGGATTCTTGGTAAGGGCACAGGCCTGGGTTATGTGTCCAGGACACCTCTGGTGGTGTGTGAGAGGCAACTGATCATTGTGTTTTTTAGGCATTGATGTTCCTCTCCCTTTCTCCCTTAGACGTCTCTAATAATAGATATATAAAATATTTTTAAAAGAATATATAGATAAAAAGATGGTGTGTAAAAGACTCTCAGCATCTTATGTCTTTTTGGAAATGGAAATTAAAAGAAAGAAAATTAAAGAAGGAGCATATTCAGGCAACATGAAACCCCAGCTGGAAATGTCAGAATCCAGAACACTGAGAAAAGCAAATGCTGATGTGCATGTGGAGCAAATGGAGCTGTCATTCCTTCCTGGTGAAAATACAAAATGCTGCAGTCCCTTGGGAAGGGTTTAGATGTCCTCAAACTAAGCATACACTTATTACATAATCCAAAAATGTGTTCTATAGTATTTAACCAAAGAGCTAAAAAATTTATCTACACAAAAGCCTACATGGGACTATTTTTAGAAGCATCACTCATAAATTTGAAAAATTCAAATCAGTGAAGATACATGTGAACAGGTGGATAGAAAAAGAAACTGGAATATACACAATGAAATATTATTTAACACTAAAAGTGGTATATCAAGGCATGAAAGAAATGCAAATTACTAGAATTAATAGAATTTATTCCATCTCACCCACTGCTCAGTTGGTTAGAGCGATATCTAGATACATAAGTGTCACAGCTTATATGTCACCCCAAAATATTCAATTGGGGATTCTAAAGATACATGTGCATGATTGTGTCAATGGTAGCATTAAAAACAAAAGCCTGATAGGTGGAAACAACCCCCAGGTCAATGGATAAATACATTAAAAAATGTAGTATATTCAGTGCCAGCTGTTGTGGATCAGTGGATGGAGTACTGGACTGTGAACAAAAGAGTTCCTGGTACAATTTCAAGTCAGGGTTCATGCCAGGGTTTTGGGCCAGGTCCACAAGAGGTGTTGCACAAGAAGCAAATACAGACTAGTGTTTCCCTCTCTCTTTGTCTCTTCCCCTCTCTCTAGAAATGAATAAAATCTTTCAAAAAGTTATAAAAATGTAGTACATACACACAATGGAATACTGCTCTGCCTGGAAATAGAAAATATGCACTCACCTGGTACCACAAAGTCAAACTAGAATGTGTTCTAAGTGAAGCACTTGAGTCACAGAGACATGTGCCACAGCCTTCCACTTAGGGGAGTTCTAATGGAGTTCAACTCAGGGAAAAGGAAAGGTAGTTACCTGGGCCTTGGTTTTATGGAAAATGAGGAAGTGGTTGTTTAATGGATATTGCCACATTTCTGTGAGATGAATGTTTTCAGAATTCAGATGCACAATTAAACAAATAACCTTAATGTGACTTAATGTACCACTAGAGAAAGTTAAGAAAGTAGATATTTATTTACATGATTTGTTATGAAAATTTAAAATAGAAAATATCTAAAGAGACAACTATAAGTCTTTTGCTTTTTAACTTTAACTTTGTATTAACTTTTAGTCCAGTTTTGTACCAATCTGTAAAAAAAGAAATCAAAGCCATTGCATAAAAGGCTTTGCTTATCATTGTAAAGTAAACTGAAAATTAAGTTGTTCAAGGGTGAGTGTTGGAAACTGCCCTGCCTGGTATAAGAAGCTGTAACCACCGCCAAGGCTACGGCTGACGGAATGACCTTGGACAATAAGCCACCAAGGAGACAAAAACTTATCTCCCTGGCAGTGGTGCTGCTTCTGATCCTTTTTCTTCATCCTGCCTGGGTCCCAATGCTTAGTAGGTTAGCCAATGCCGGGTAAGATTCCCAAGTGGGGAGCAATCTAAGACAGGCACAATCACATGGGAGGGCCCCAAGAAAGGACTTTGGGCCTACAGCAAAGGAGGTGATGGATCCTTGCCCCTTGGCTTTGAAATAGCCTGAATCCTCATTGTCTGCTTGAAAATCTCCTGATCTCTTGGCTGTCTTACTTCCCTTGCTCCACCTAAGCCTGACACAATGATAGAGGGTGCTGCAGCCCTGTACTGGAAAGGGCGGGTTCCCTGGGTGATCAGGCCTAAGAAAGAATATGTAAACCCCTGTGAAACCTGCTTTGTTTAGAATGCTCTCATGAAATGATAAGCACCCAAGCAAGAAGTAGGTTTCTCCTCAAAGTTTTACAGCTCTTTAGCTATCTGACCCTGAATCAAAATATACCCTCAGACTTCTTTGTTATCTATTGGTTGATCCTTACTTCCTGGCAATGATTAATGAGCTTTACCTGAATTCTTGTGTAAATAAACCCAATAAAACCCTGCTTGGGTGGGAGAATGAGGCTATCTCCCCTAGGGAGGATGGCCAAGGTGCTCCCCACTAGAGAGATTGGCCATTACATCCCTCACTTCCCACAGGACCTGGTTGTCTGTGTGTATGTTTTTCTCGTGTTTTGATGAGCCATCCACAGCATCCCACAGTCACTGCAGGGCAGTGGTTGTGCCAGGCCAGCATTTACCTAATTCAATAATAGAATTCTTTGGGGAGTCAGTAACTGATACGCATTTGACAGAAAAAAGTAACCTGTGTTAAGTTATCATGCAGATCTATACAATAATCAATGCAGACAAACAAAAATGTACCCTTTCCTTGGTTATAAGAGAACTAGGTAGTTTAGGAAGCTAAAGATTGGTTAAGCACCAAAACACTAAACAGACAGCTTTTTATTTTTGAGAAAAAAGTATGTTTTGTCACTTTCTGTTTTCAGCATATATTTCAATAGTTTCCAGTGGAATCAAAACCTCCAGAACCCCATTCAATGTCTTCCAAATCTTGAACTTCCCCTATTTTTTATAATATACCTGTTCACAGATTTGTTGTGCAAGGTGGTCACCCTTTTAACATCAAAGTTTCCTTTGCCCAAATTAAATAGTACAACACCAGTATTTCCTCCATAATCTCCATCTATGACACCAGCTGCTACATCTAGGAAGTGTTTTCAAGCCAAACCAGAACATGGAGCTACTCTCCCATAGCACCCGACAGCAACAGAGACCTGAATGTCAGTTTTCACAAGGTCTTTCTCCACAGGTGGCACTGTGTAAGAGTTGCTACTGTACAGATCACAACCACCCACCTGTGCGGATGCCTTGGTCGCAGGGGTGGAGCGCTCCCAGAGCAGAAGGAAAAGTTTCCCTGAACTACCCTCCTCTGCAGGATACTACTGCTTGCTGGAGGAGAGAGCGTGTACCTCTTCAGTCCATGGCATGCCAGAGCAGAATGTGGGCAAAGGTTGCCACAGAGAAACAGGAAGGCATGTACCATATCATTTCAAAAATAACATTTAACTTAGAAAACCTTTTTAAAAAGATATTACTTATTTATTTTTAGACAGAGGGGAGAGGAGGAACATGAAACATCAGGTGAGGTGGCCTCACATGCGCCCCCTGTTGGGGATCTAGCTCACAACCCATGCATGTGCTCTAATAGGGAATTCAGCCACAGAGAGATATAAAATGAAGACTCTTTCTGTAACTCAAAAGACCAAATAGACATTAACCATTAAAGAAGCACAGGAAAAAAAAAGATACTTCATGAAGAGTGTAAGGAAAAAAAAAACAGACAAATAGGCACTTCAATTTAATGGCAATTGCCATATGGCTCACTAGTATTTGAATCAAGTCCTACAATGCCTTAAGTACTGATCTTAAAACTATCATTTACTTTCCAAATATGTAAAGAAAAAACCTAACAAGTTAAAGTTTGGAGAGTTTATCATAAAAAAGGGATCACCGAGGTATAGAAGTAATGATAATGACTGACTGAGATTGAGAGATGCTGATGTCCAGGTCTTTCTCTTAAAGGGCCTGACACAGGCTTACACAAACTCATCAACTCTGACCTTCAGCCTTGGGACAGTATATTGAAAGGTGCTATGGACATTCAAGGAGGGTATCAACAGTCTGGCTTCTGGCCTAAGACTGGAAGTGCTGACATTCTCCCACACAGAAGTTGTCTGAGGCCATTCTTCCCTGCTGAGCCCTCCTGACAACAGAGCTGGAAGATCCTATATCTGAGTCCCCTCCAACCTGGCTAATTCTGTAGTGATTCCCTCAGTACCCTAGATTCCCTCAGGCCTTGCCTGACTCCACTTCAAAACTCACCGAAGCCTTAACCAGTAGGTTTTCCATACAAATGGCACCTCTTGCCTCATGGTTCAGACTGTACTAAATCTCTCAAAGAGGCTTAATCTTCCCTCTACATGCTCAATACTTCTCACTCGGTGGCTGTTGGAAAACCAAAGGACATTTCCTTTCCACATTTTATTGTTGTTCAAGTACAGTTGTCTCCATTTCCCCCCGTCACTCCCCTAACACAGCCATCCCTACTTTCCCATATTGATCCTACCTCCCTTTAGTTTTTTCCATGTGTCCTTTGTACATCTTCTTGAAAATCCTTGCCCTCTAACCCCATTATCCCTTCCACCTCTCCTCTGATTACTGTCATTTTATTATTTATGTCCATGTTTCTGGTTACATTTTGTTTGCTTCTTCATTTTGTAGATTTTTTTTTCTTATAGGTGAGGTCATGTGGTATTTTTCTTTCACCACCTGGCTTATGTTATTACCATAGTGCTCTACAGATCCATCCATGCTGTTCCAAAGCTTAGGAGACCCTTCTACTCTAAGAACCCTGGCACACCTATTCTAAAGAAACTATGCCAGCCGTTGTTCCTAGCAGAAGAATTTGCAATGTCCAAATGCTTGAAGAAACTTAAGTGCCCATCAGGGAATGAATGCATCTGCAAACTACAGTACAGGTGCACAAGCACAAAGACATTTTTCAGTGAAACAGAAAAGTAGATTGTCTCAGGCTGGGGAGGTGCATTGTCATATAAGAAAATCAGGAGTCTAAACTTTGTAGGGACCTGTTTGAATTCCCAAAGGGTTAAAAATATAAGTCAGAAAACATGACACATGTCCCCAGGCTTCCTGGGATTTCTGTGCCAAACTGCAGGATCTCAACCACTTCCTTTATAAACCCTGTTCTTGGCACAAAGATGAATCAGAGAGAGAGAGAGAGAGAGAGAGAGAGAGAGAGAGAGAGAGAGAGAGAGAGAGAGAGAGGGAGAGAGAGAGAGAGAGAGAGAGAGGGAGAGAGAGAGAAAGGCCCAATGTACAATTTGTAAGCAACATGCACAGATTTTCTCTGGACCCAAAGGAATGCAAATGGAGTCTGACCAAGGTTACCATCACATTCCAAAAGCAACTTAATTGTATACACTGCATACTTTTTTACAGATTGAATGTATTTATATTTATAGAGGGAGGGCTTTGGCTGAAACTGCTAGTAGGGTAACAGAGGTCATTGGAGTCAAAACAGAATTCTGAAAGCATTTAAGAGCATAGAATAATGTTGGAGACCAGCTGTTGCTCTATGACAGAAACAGAAATAAGTCTGAGTTTTTGAAATTCTCTCCACTGAAGCACAGCTTCCAAAACCACATTTGAAGGACTGGCTTGCTCTGAGACCTTTGTGTTACTCACTTGTGGCATCTGCATCTGCACTCTCACCTACCTGGGGGAGTGGATATTGACTTTTTTCTGGAAACATCCCAGACCTCCTGCATCTGTTCCAAAAATGTGACCAGGCCTGGCTTAGAAACAACAAGACCTGTATACAAAATAAATACTATTTTTTTAAAGATTCCCAATTTCCAATCCATTGTGTTCTCAGTTAAGAACACTGTAGAAAAATTAAAATACTCTAAAAGATAATTTTGCAAAGTCCTGTTTTCTGAAACACCTTAATAGTTCTAACAACACATACATTTTTCAATGCGTTCCTAAGGACCACAGTTCTCGAAGCCATTATTTTCTACAGGAGATGACCTCCAATTTCTCCCTTGTGATTATGAACCTCAAAGTCTACCATACAAAGTCAAGCCCCCAAAAGATGCTGTATAAAGAAAATCCTGTGGGCGGAGCAGGCAATGTGAAGGAAGTCAGCCTCACCCAGGGAGACCAGGTTGCTGTAATTCTCCAGCATCACATCTGAGTACAATTTCCGCTGAGCTGGGTCTAGGCATTCCCATTCCTCCAAAGAGAAATCTACTGATACGTCCTTGAAGGTCAAAGATTCCTGGAAAAAAAGGATACAAATTTATGAAGAAGACACAGCACAGTTCTCAGTGTCATCTAACATGAAATGTGTTAGAAGTGGTTTTAACCTAGGAGATATCATGCATCATTCAGGAAGTCCACTTTGACTCTCTAACACTCTGTAATGTATTTTGTAACATCAACAAGTGAGGATAACACATGTCTACAAGTACAATGCAAAGACATTACTTTTCAGGATAATCAACTTTAAAAGGAAGGAACACACACAGGCATATGGACTGTTGAGTGCTGTATTTGTATCATTCAGAATCAGCTGTGTATACTTCTCAGCTACAAAGGACATGGTGAGTTTAAAGTGTAAGTAACTTCTTTAGGTTTCATTCAGGCAACAAAAAATGTCCTTGTGTTAAAATGCAGATTTTGATTTAAGAGTTGTTGGTGAGGCCTGTGTTTCTAAATTTTTCAAGAGCTCAATTGTTTAAGTATGTTTGATTGAGTATTCTGTTACAATCGTCCCATTTTTACTCCCCTTTTCCCCCTCCATCCTGCAAATTCTATACTCTACAATTTCCTGAATAAGTTCATGTCCATGGGTTATACAAATAAGTTCTATGACCTCTCCATTTCTTACACTATTTTAAATTCTTCTATTTTGTACCCACTGCTTATGCTTCTTCTTCCCTCTACCTTCTCCCCCATTCTCCTCTTGCCTTCACACTTCTTTTCACCCCCATATGATCTTCATGTTCCTGGATTCGTTCCTCTTCCAGTTTTTTTTCCAGTTTCTTTTGGTTTTGTTTTACAGGTTCAACTGCTAATACCGTGAGTTTATTGTCATTTCACTCTTCAGATTTTTGATCATCTTCTTTTTCTTAGATTAAGTCCCTTGAATATTTCGTATAAGGGCTTGGTGATAATGGACTCCTTTAACTTGACCTTACCTGGGAAGCACTTGATTTGTCCTTCCATTCAAAATGATAGCTCTGCTGATTAGATTATTTTTGGATGTATGTCCATACCTTCCATGGTTTAAATACTTGTTTCCAGCACCTTCTTGCCTGCAAGGTTTCTTTAGACAAATCAGCTGCTAGTCTTAAGGGAACCCATTTGTAGGACACCCTCTTTTTGTGTTGCTTGATTTAAGATTCTCTTCTTATCTTTTATCTTGGGTGATGGAATTGTGATGTGTCTTGGTGTCTTCCTCCTTGGGTGCGACTTCTTTGTGACTCTGAGACCTTCATTCACTTGCAGGTCTATTTCCTTCAGCACACATGGTAAGTTTTCCTTCATTATTTTTCAAAACAGTTTTTTATTTCATCTCTTCTTCTTCTCCTTCTGACACCCCTATGATTAGAATGTTGGAAGTTTTAAAGTTGTCCCAGAGGTAATTCAGCCTCTCAATTTTTTAAGATTTTTGTTTATTCATGCTAACCTGGTTGAGTATTTATTTCTTCCTACAGGACCAAATTTTTCTTTTGAATCCTGGTTTCCTTCCTTTCCCTGTTGGTCCCCTGTATATGCTTCTGTATCTTATAGTATAGAGCCTTCACATGTTACTTTTTTTTTTTTTTGTAGTTGCACTCAACCATTTCTATGAGCTCCCTGATTACCAGTGTTTTGAACTGTGCATGAAATGGTTGGCTTTTCAGGAAGCTTCGTGCTTTTGGTGCTTAGTTTTTTTTTGTTTGTTTGTTTGTTTGTTTTTTAAATCATTTTATATTTTAGAGAGTGGGAAGGAAAGGAGGAAAAGAGTATGAGAAACACCAATGCGTAGTTCCCTCTACCATGCCCCATACTGGGGAACTGACCAGTAACCCAGACATGTGCCCTAACTTGAAATTAAACAGAAATTGTTTGGTTAACAGGCTGGCAGTTCATCCCTTGAGCCACGGCAGCCTTTCATCTTTTGCTGGAATGCTAATTGGTCCTTTTCATTTGGGCCATATTTCAGTGCCTCATTGTACCTGTTATATTCTTACAGATTGTGCTGTAGATATTTGCCATGGAAGGGCAACCCACTTTGCTGTGTTGTGGTGCTGCTTGTGGGGCAGGGTTCAGACAGGGAACAATGCTACTTGCTCATCTCTCACCCAGCTTTCAGTCAATTCTCCCACTAACCTAAAGGGAACTGCCCTTTCTGGTGCTACTTCTGTGGTGAGTGGTCTTTTGTACATCCTAGGATTCCTGCAACAGTATTTTCTGTGAGACAGAGTTTCTTCTACTGCTGCAGCCTTCACAAGTTTTTATAGTCAGAGGTTTTGTGGCTTCAGTTCAGTGCACTCAAACCCTGGATTGCATTGTCTCTCTCATTCCCCTGTTGTTCTCTTGGTTTATCTGCATGCAAATGTAGAACCATCAGGTTCACCAACTCTCGACTCACCTCCCCAGTCCTCCAGCCACTGCCTCACACTCCTGGTATGCCAGCTGCCAACTTGCTACGAGTCATCTCCACACTGACTGTCCATACCTGTCCCTCCTATTAGTCTGCAGGAATGTTTCTTCTTTAAGTCCTTGGTTGCCACACCCAATACAGTTCATCTTTGGGCACTTCAGGTGGTTTGATGTTTTCAGTTGGTTTTTATCCTTTTTTTGTTGTGCAAGTAAGTAAATCATGTCTACCTGCACCACCATCTTGGCCGGCAGTGAGAAACTCACTGTTCAGTAATGAAGCTATGTTCTCTGGTGCACATGCCATACTTCTGAATGGCACAAAAAGGAAGAGAGAGAAAATAAGTCACACTGGACTTTGAGTAGAATGATTTTTTGTAAAATTTACATTTCCCAAGAAGTAAGAAACATCCACAATTTTATTTGAAAATTTAGTATAGTTACTTTGAGAACAAGATTATTCTTGATATGAGAATATTTTCTAAAACATACAGTAAAAGGCAGACCTTGAGTTTTACTACAAAGTGGAACTACAATTTTTAAAAATCACAGGCAACTGCAGATAGAGACCGCGTGGAAGTTCACTGCTCTGTTTGTAATGGAGAAGAATGAAAATATATTAAGAGAGTAAAAAGACAAATCACTCGACTCTTAACATTTTATGCACATAGTCAGATATACTCATACCTATGAAACTAGGCACTAATGAAAAGTAATAGAACACAGAATTTCTATATCATTGTAATCTAGATTATTTTATGATTCTGTAAATCTGGTGAATCTCTGTGTGAAAGAGGCCCTTTGTGGTTTCAAAACACAATAAAGAAATAAAAGCAGAATAATAGAAAAGAAGTTAGAGCTATTGTTTCTTAGTGTTTTATTTCTTAGAAAACATTTCTTTATCATGTGTGGAGAGCTGGATCTCACCAATTCAAATGAATTAAATGTACATTTATACTATGAATCTTTTTTAAATATTTTATTTATTTATTTTTAGAGAGGGAAGGGAGGGGACAGAGGTGGGGGAGGAGAGAGAGAGAGAGAGAGAGAGAGAGAGAGAGAGAGAGAGAGAGAGAGAGGAGAGGCATCAATGTGTGGTTGCTGGGGGTTATGGCCTGCAACCCAGGCATGTACCCTGGCTGGGAATCGAACCTGCAGCACTTTGGTTCACAGCCCACGCTCAATCCACTGAGCTACGCCAGCCAGGGCTTATACTATGATTCTTGAAAATTACCTGAAACTATGAAAAGTGATAATGTAGACTATGTCTACATTATGTCTACATTATGTCTACAGTATGAGACAAGAGTGTGCAATATATCAAAAGTGTACAGAAACAAGGCCCCACTGACACTATGCTTCATGTCAAAAGCCATTGATCTCTATGAAATAAATACAGGGCCTTCATGTTCCAAAGCAAACAGAAGTTAAAAAAAAAAGTGTTCAGATAAAATGTGATAGTTTTTTCACATCCCTCAATAATTCCCTGGTAGACTCTTGTGAATGATAAAGGAAAAACTATTAAGTCTACACTAAAGATAGCACCTCAGCCAAGTGACTATCAGGTAGATTAGAACAATGAATAGTCACCCACTGAGCCATGCAGAAGGATACTGTTGGTGAAACACTAGTGGTGAAATACCTAAATAAGAAAGCAATTATATGTACATAATCATAAGTAAACATTCAGTTTTTCAATGTCAATCCACAGGTACCTCTCATATTCAGTACACTAACTGTGTATTTAAATAACAAGACCTTCTTATTAACTGAGTGACCAAGCCTATGCTACTTACTTTTTCAGAACATTCACAGTAATAATCACTGTGAAATCTGCATTTTCTTACCTCTGCTGTACAGAGGTAATGATTCACCTATATGAACTTAACCATATATACCCCTGATCCACCAATACCTATGCTTCTGAGCCCATCCCAGCAAAGATATTGCACGTGACTGTGGTCCAAGTTCAACCTGTCATAGAAGAGATGAGTTCAGTGTTTCAAGAGTATTGACTACAGGCAGAAATTCTTGACCTCAGGCAGCCTAGATAAAGAGAATGCACAAAAGGACCTCAGACAGGGAGGAAACTACTGTACATAAACTACTGTCCTGTTTCTGTATCATAAAAAGAAACAGAAAGAAGTAGATTAAAGGAATTTCATTATCGAAGGACATCAAACAAAAGGAGTAATGATTGCTGGTTCTTAACTTAATCATAGTATGAAGAATAGTTATGACACCCTCTGATTCAGGACACATCTTTTACCTGAGAAGCTGCCATGTCTTCCTGGTGCTGATCCTCCTGCTACTCTGGATTCTTTTCTCAGGAGACCATATGCTGAGGAGTCAAGTTTGCATTTTGAGAATGTGTCTTGAAAGGCACAGCCCTTTTATTTAACCCCACCACAATCACTGGCAGGAGGAGTTGGAAATGCTGAAAGGCTCACCCTCTAATCTCCTTTGTCATGAAGAAGCAGGACAACAAACTGCTTCAGGGAGACCACACTAAGTTTTTTGTTTTTTTCCTGTTTTCATGTGCTCTCTCCTCCCATAGAGGACCACAAACTGCTACAGCAATAAAATGTGTGCTGCTCTCCTTAACACCACAACCTGCAGAACGCTCTGTTCTTATAAACAAAGCCTGCTCTCCACTCTCACAAATGCATTCCAGAACCCTTCTGCCAATCAATGGGTTCACCTGAGTATCTCCTGGAGTACCTGATTGGACAATGACCCCTCACAGGTGAGGTTCACTCACTACATCTGTGGAGAGAGCACAGGTGAAGTCACTTCTCAGATCTCCACAGGTGATCTAATAACAACACAAAGGGGGGCAGTTTAGCTGTAAAAATCATGCAGGACCCTTTGGGATCAAGTTCCCACTAGGCATCCATAACCTGCTTTGCTGCCCCAGCACTCCCTTTCACAACTCCTCTCCTCCAAACCACTTTCTCTCTCTCTGAAGTGTATCTTATAAAACAGAGAGGATATCAAATGGGGTTCAGCACATCTCCACCCTCTGGAGCAATTTGGTGTCCATAGGCCGTGAACAGTGAGGCACAGAGATCTTTTGCCTTACCTGACTTGTGACATTAAATGCTGAGGGATGGTCCAGCTGCACAGGCAACATCTCTCAGCATCAAACTCACAAAAGAAATGGGGAGAAACCTCCAGTGGGAGGGCCTCAGTGGTTCTGCGAAAATGGTCCCTGCACCGCGCAGCGAACAGGTCAGGGTGTGGGGCCATCTCACCCTTATCATGGATTCACAGTTGTGGGAGGCTCAGCAGAGAGTATTCCAACCACAGTAACCACCCTCAGGCTTCACTTCCAAATGAAAGTGATCTCAGAGGGTCGGTATGGAACTGGAAACTCCAAACCCCTGAAGATTTGTATGGCGTCTCAGTTCTGTAACTACATCCCATGGTCCCATAAGAGCGCATGCGCACTTTATCAAAGTTCACACAGGTGGGAGTCTGAGCAGAGCACTTCCCATGATGGGCGGCATCTGAATACAGGCCTGGTGAAGAGGGAGACGTGGGGGGCAGAACTGTGCAGAGGTCCCTGTGTTGGGGCCCGGATCCCTGTCTACATATTTCTCCTTGCTTATATTCCTTTTTTGTTTTTGGTAGCAACACGTGTATTTTTATTATCATTTTAAATATATTTCATTGACTAAGCTGTTACAGTTTCCCCATGTCCGCCGCCTATTTCCCTTCACCCTGCACAGCCCCTCCCACTCACACCCCCCCTCCTTCAGTTCATGCCCCTGGTCACACATGTAACTTCTTTGGCTTCTACATTTTCTATGCTATTCTTAACCTCCACCTGTGTATTTTCTACCTACCATTTATGGTACTTATTCCCTGTATATTTCCCCCACTCTCCCCCTCTACTCCCCTGCTGATAACCCTCCATGTGATCTCCATTTCTGTGATTCTGTTCCTCTTCTGGTTGTTTGCTTAGTTTGTTTTTGTGTTTGTTTCAGGTGTGGTTGTTAATAACTATGAGTTTCTTTTCATTTTACTGTTTATATTCTTGAACCTCTTTTTCTTAGATAGATCCCTTTAACATTTCATCTAATAAGGACTTGGTCATGGTGAACTCCTTTAACTTGACCTTGTCTGGGAAGCACTTGATTCATCCCTCCATTCTAAATGACAGCTTTGATGCATAGACTAATCTTGAATGTAGGTCTTTGCCTTTCATGATTTGGAATACTTGTTTCCAGCTCCTTCTTGGCCTGTGAGTTCTCTTTGGAGAAAACAGCAGACAGTCTTATGGGAACTTCTTTGAGATAACTGTCTCCTATTCTCTTGCTGCTTTTAAGACTCTCTCCTTATATTTAATCTTGACTAATGTGATTATGATGTGCCTTGGTGTGTTCCTCTGTGGATCGAACTTCTTTGGGACTCTCTGAGCTTCCTGGACTTCCTGGATGTCTATTTCCTTTGCCAGATTCAGGAGATTCTCCTCCATTATTTGTCCAAATAAGTTGTCAGTTTCTTACTCTTTCCCTTCTTCTGGTACCCATATGATTCCAATGTTTGAATGTTTAAAGATGTCCTGGAGGTTCCTAAGACTCTCCTCATTTTTTTTTTTTTAATTCTTGTTTCCTTATTTTCTTTTCAGGTTGAACGTTTCTTCCTTCTGGTCCACACAGTTGATTTGAGTCCCAGTTTTCTTCCTGTAACTGTTGGTTCCCTGTACATTTTCCTTTATTTCACTGAGCATCACCTTCACTGTTTCATCTAGTGTGTGACCATATTCAACCAATTCAGTGTTTTGTACTGTGCATCTGATAGGTTGGCTACCTCTTCATCACTTAGTTGTATTTTTTGTGGAGCTTTGGTCTGTTCTTTCATTGGGTCCATTTTTTTTTTTTTGGACTCAGTGCAGCTATTACATAGTA
This sequence comes from Phyllostomus discolor, assembly GCF_004126475.2. Classification (NCBI taxonomy): domain Eukaryota; kingdom Metazoa; phylum Chordata; class Mammalia; order Chiroptera; family Phyllostomidae; genus Phyllostomus; species Phyllostomus discolor. Next base: position 1,743,902 of record NC_040917.2, on the reverse strand, counting down.
AAGAGCAGAGACTTAAGTGTTCCCCAGTGCAGGGAAACCCACATCACTGCTTTGTGATGCTGTATGTGGGGGAGAGGCCTGAGATGGAACAACTGTACTTACTCCACTCTCTGCCAGTTTTCAGTCACTTCACCCATTACCCACAATCGCATTGGGCCTTTCTGGTGCTGATTCCTGGGTGGCTGCATTTGTGTACGTTCTACAGCCCTGTGAGTCTCTCCAATGAACTCCGCTGTGAGGCTGTGAGTTTCTCCTGCTTTTCCTCAACCCCCACCAGTTTTTTCAATCACAGGTTTGAGGCTTTATTTCCCCACACTGGAACCCTGGGTTGCTAAGTCTGTCTCACTTCCCAGTTATTCTTCCCCATTCATCTGCACTTGAATGTGTGTCTGTCTCCTCCACCAGCTGCACCCATACCGGGTCCTCCAGTCACTGCCTTGCACAGAGTCCTCTCTGCCTGGCTGCCCATCTCTGTCCCTTCTACCAGTCTGGAGGGATGTTTATTCTTTACCTCCTTGGTTTTTAGACTTTCATAAAATTTGATTTGTTGTCATGTCTCATTGTTTTTTGTTTGTAAATTTGTGTTGCCCTACTTTTGGGTATGCAAGGAGGCATAGTGTGTCTCCCTACACCTCCTTCTTGGCTGCATCTCTCCTTGGTTATTACATTATTTACTTGACCACCCCATTGGACTTCAGAACCATTCTTTATGGCTTCAACACAATTAGAAAATGTGCGAGATTTTCATCAAACATTAAGATTATGATAGCCCTATAATTAAATTTTTGATGATTCTTTCACACTTTTTATTTGTATTTTTTCTCTTACATGTATAACTACTGATGTTTAGTACTGTGTGAATCTCAATTCAATAGCACCTAATCTATTCATACCCAGCAGGTGTCTGAGAGGATTGCTCAGTGTAGTGGAAATCCCACAATTTGGTGGCCAGGAGTGTCAGATGTTACTGTGATTGTGAGTGTGGTAATATTTGTGTGTAAATGGGTCATAGAGGAGAGAAAACACACTAGAAATGCTCCTCTACCAAAAAGGAGTAAAACTGTGTTTTTCTCCCTAAGAACACTTTACCTACCACAAGAATAATGCACATTCTTTAAATATATACACACAGTATTATAGCAAGACAAAATATTTTCTGGGTGTCCAGGCAATTCTTGATAAATTATGCATGGGTTCCAGGGACACAGAAAGTTTTTTTAAACATTCTAACTATGTGTCATTACACTCACAAGTGAATATGAACCTCCAATGAGACTCCTCTGATTCAAAGCACTTTGTAGGGTCCTTCTCACATAACACGTTCTGGGAAAGCACAACAATAATATCTCAATATTTTACCCACTCAGTAGAAAAATGGGTACCCATTGGAAACTAGTCCACCAGAAGTGTGCAGTTTTTCTGGGCAGAATGTAGTTCAGGGGCCTATTTCTGGAGGCCAGAAGGAGGAATGATCCTTCCCTTGACTCCAGTTGTCCTGAGAATGAATATCTAGCCCTTCTGTTTCCCTGTGCCTTATTGTACCTGCTCACCTCTCCTAGAACGTAGGCCATCCTCCTGAAATAAGCATCTTTCCACACCTTCTTTCTTCTAATAAATATTTATAGTTTCAATGGTGGTTGTAAGTTAATGAGGTTACAGTGAGTTTTATGATACAACTTTGTGGAGCTGTAAACAACACACAGTATATGTGATTCCAAATAGCACTTTGTGTGGAAGAAGAGCACTCCCTTTATAAGTGCACCTACACCCACCATTTTTTAGCAATATATGCCTGGCTTTGAGGTTTATTCCAGGGTCCTTGCACTTATGAGTCCTACCTGGGGTAAAAAAATATATACTTTCTGATCCTTAATGCATTGTGTTTATAATAAGGCATTTTACCAGAGCTGTTTAAGTTAACTGGACTCTTATTTCAAAGGGACTCAGGGCCATGTCCTTCATTCAGAGTGTGCCAGTGTTTTCAGTTTTAGGTGCAAATGGACCCTCAAATTAATTCCTTATATTCAGTTTAGGACTCAGGGATGTGGCACAATACACACTTGAAGTCCTTCCTGCTAATCAGTTCTTTCATTTCTGAAGTCAGGACTATTCAAATATTGTTTTAAATCAGTGGAAAATTTAAAATTAAATACAAAATAACATTATTGTTTAAGTTATGGGTAGAGGACATTGGGTTTCAGTTGCCATGGTAACAGCAGTGTAAACTTCACTTTCCCTGCTAAATGAGCTGGCTCTGAATATGAATACCTGTCAGGAAGAAATGGCCCAATAGCCTGCAGACTTTTGGCAATGGAGATAGTCTCTTTGTTTAGACACACACCAACAATCTTCAGATCCGTTTTCTTCATCACTCTATTTACTTTTCCTTTACTGTGTGCTGCTTGTTATGCACATACTTGATTCTCAAGCACCTGACTACAGTCAAATCACACACCCACAGACTTCTGTTCATGGCTTGTGTCATTATGGTCCATTCAATGAAGAATGAAAACAACCCTTTTTCTTCACACTTATGGAGCACTTAATCTGTCTCTTTGTTGTGTGTACATTTTTTATTTCAAAAGACAAAATCCTATGAAAAATCAATTAAATGAAAAAACATTCAAGTTCTACATGAACTATGACACATATTACATCCTATCAAAATTTTCTTTAATATAATTTTTAAAAATATTTTGTTTATTTATTTTAAGGAGAATGAGGGAAAAAGGGAGTGATAGAAAAATCAATGTTTCTATTGATGAAACCCACACCTGTCCCCTGACTCAGAATCAAACTGGTGAACCTTTGGTTCTCAGGCTGGCACTCAATTTACTGAACTACACCAGACAGGGCCTATCTAAGTTTGAAATAAACATGTTTAGATTCTTTGGAAATTTCCCCATTGTGTAAAATTGTTGTTTAACAATTCTTATCTAATAAACATGACAAAGCATCAATTTACCTTAAACTGCTGTAAAAGTATCTTATGCAATGTATACAAATAGTAGTTTAGAAGCATTTTCAACAACTATGGCCTACAATAGTCCCCATATGAGCATCCCCCACAAAACAGAGATTCTAATAAAGTATCTGACTGATGAAAATGAGGATCTTTCTTTATCAAGAAATCACCTTTTTTAGGACTAAACATTCAGAATCTTTTTAAAAAGTATGGGTGCAATTTTGAACACTTGACTATTCATATCTTTCAAGTCTTGCTCCATCTTCTCCCTCTTTTCTCCGTATGGAAAAACAAAAAAAAACAAACAAACTAGAAATGCAGCCTGAGGAATTCCTAGTGTGATACCAGGTGAAGTATCATACCTTCAGCAGGTCACTGCAGCCCAGGCCCAACATGGATATTCCCCCTAAGACCTCAAAACTCTCATCATTCTTTATTCTCTGAAGCCATTTGATGACCTATCTCTGGATCTTTATCCTCTTCTCCCTAAAATGTGTGTGTGTGTGTGTGTGTGTGTGTGTGTGTGTGTGTGTTTATGTTACAGGGAGTCTGTTAACACTTTAGTGTATGGGCTCATCAGTTTCAATACACAGAACAAACACTAGATATTTTTGCATTTCTCCCACTGTCGTCACTGCAAGTTCATATTAATGCTAAAATGTTTGGGTGTCAATGTATAAAATTTCTAGTTTATCAAACAAAGTATACATTTCCATTGTGTACTAGTAACCAGAATAATTTCTCTAAGTGACCCAACCTCAAAACAAATATTTTATAATTTGTAACATGCTAAGTGAAATAAGCCAGGCACTTTAACACCGATACCATATGAACTAACCTGGAAGAGAAATGGGTGTGTTTCCACCATAACCCCCACATGTACACCAATTTACAGTAACCAAATGCTAATCTTAACATTTAGGAAGAAAACAATACACATATTTCTGATATGTGAACATGAATATCAGGGCAATTTTGATTCAGAACATGAATAAATGCTAAATAACAGGCCATATACTACTCTGGTAAAATATCCAAAACAGGAGCCCCTAAAAATAATCTCATGAAAGGAGTGTTTAGAACTATAAAACACAATATACCATTGAGAACATAAAAAGTTAAGAAAATATTTTAAAAACAAAATGCTTTTCCAACCATGGTCTCAATTCCCAGCTCTCCTCTTCAATAAAATTCAAATCCAAACCACATTAAGATACGACCTTTGAATTCTAAGAACTAGTGTCCAAAAAAACAGGAGAGACAAGTGTTGGTGAGATGATGGGAAAGGGAATCCTAGCACACCATTGTTTGGAATGTAACCTGGTGAATCCACTAGGTAATCAGTGCAAAGCTCTTACATATTAGTTTAGAAAGAAAAAAAAAACATTTGATCAAGGCATCCCAGTAAGGAAATAGATCCAAAAATTAGAATCACTACCTATAAGAGAAACCTGCATAGCAATGTTCATTGGAGCATTCTTTACATAAGCAAATTCATGAGAAGAATGGAAAAGTTTAGCAACATATAAATAGAAAATAATATTTCATTTAAAATGAATAATAATGGAATATTTATTATTCAGTGATTCCACACTAAAAATTGTTGCCCTTTTTACCCACGTGCATGAACTATGAGAACATTCTGCTAAGTGAAATAAAGCAGAGGTAGGAAAAAATAAATAATCACTGTCAGGTATCATATACATGTAATCTAAAATAAGAAAACCTAGGGGTTGTGATCAAGATGACAGAAAAGGTAAACCCTATACACAAATGTTCCATGAGCATATCAGAATTACAACTAAACTACAGACAAAACATCATTCTGAAACCACCTGATCTGGCTCTGCAGAAGTCCCACAAATGAGCATAGAGAAAGGCA
>NC_040917.2:1711839-1738558 GCF_004126475.2 Phyllostomus discolor | reverse complement strand
AGTTTTTCTCCCCATTTCTTTTGTGAGTTTGATGCTGAGAGATGTTGCCTGTGCAGCTGGACCACCCCTCAGCATTTAATGTCACAAGTCAGGTAAGGCAAAAGATCTCTGTGCCTCACTGTTCACGGCCTATGGACACCAAATTGCTCCAGAGGGTGGAGATGTGCTGAACCCCATTTGATATCCTCCCTGTTTAATAAGATGCACTTCAGAGAGAGAGAAAGTGGTTTGGAGGAGAGGAGTTGTGAAAGCGAGTGCAGGGGCAGCAAAGCAGGTTATGGATGCCTAGTGGGAACTTGATCCCAAAGGGTCCTGCATGATTTTTACAGCTAAACTGCCCCCCTTTGTGTTGTTATTAGATCACCTGTGGAGATCTGAGAAGTGACTTCACCTGTGCGCTCTCCACAGATGTAGTGAGTGAACCTCTCCTGTGAGGGATCATTGTCCAATCAGGTACTCCAGGAGATACTCAGGTGAACCCATTGATTGGCAGGAGGGTTCTGGAATGCATCTGTGAGAGTGGAGAGCAGGCTTTGTTTATAAGAACAGAGCGTTCTGCAGGTTGTGGGGTTAAGCAGAGCAGCACACATTTTATTGCTGTAGCAGTTTGTGGTCCTCTATGGGAGGAGAGAGCACATGAAAACAGGAAAAAAAAAACAAAACTTAGTGTGGTCTCCCTGAAGCAGTTTGTTGCCCTGCTTCTTTGTGACAAATGAGATTAGAGGGTGAGCCTTTCAGCATTTCCACCTACTGCCAGTGATTGTGGTGGGATTAAATTAAAAAGGTGTGCCTTTGAAGACACATTCTCAAAACGCAAACTTGACTCCTCAGCGTATGGTCTACTGTGAAAAGAACCCAGAGGAGGAGAAGGATCAGCACCAGGAAGACATGGCAGCTTCTCAGGTAAAAGATGTGCCCTGAATCAGAGGGTGTCATAACTATTCTTCATACTATGATTAAGTTAAGAACCAGCAACCATTACTCCTTTTGTTTGATGTTCTTCGATAATGAAATTCCTTTAATCTACTTCTGTTTCTTTTTATGATTCTCAAGGACAATAGTTTATGTACAGTAGTTCCCTCCCTGTCTGAGATCCTTTTGTGCATTCTCTTTATCTAGGCTGCCTGAGGTCAAGAATTTCTGCCTGTAGTCAATACTCTTGAAACACTGAACTCATCTCTTCTGTTACAGGTTGAACTTGGACCACAGTCACGTGCAATATCTTTGCTGGGATGGGCTCAGAAGCATAGGTATTGGTGGATCAGGGGTATATATGGTTAAGTTCATATAAGTGAATCATTACCTCTGTACAGCAGAGGTAAGAACATGTAGATTTCACAGTGATTATTACTGTGAATGTTCTGAAAAAGTAAGTAGCATAGGCTTGGTCACTCAGTTAATAAGAAGGTCTTGTTATTTAAATACACAGTTAGTGTACTGAATATGAGAGGTACCTGTGGATTGACATTGAAAAACTGAATGTTTACTTATGATTATGTTCATATAATTACTTTCTTATTTAGGTATTTCACCACTAGTGTTTCACCAACAGTATGCTTCTGCATGCCTCAGTGGGTGACTATTCATTGTTCTAATCTACCTGATAGTCACTTGGCTGAGGTGCTATCTTTAGTGTAGACTTAATAGTTTTTCCTTTATCATTCACAAGAGTCTACCAGGGAATTATTGAGGGATGTGAAAAAACTATCACATTTTATCTGAACACTTTTTTTTTAACTTCTGTTTCCTTTGGAACATGAAGGCCCTGTATTTATTTCATAGAGATCAATGGCTTTTGACATGAAGCATAGTGTCAGTGGGGCCTTGTTCCTGTACACTTTTGATATATTGCACACTCTTGTCACAGACATACTCTACATTATCACTTTTCATAGTTTCAGGTAATTTTCAAGAATCATAGTATAAGCCCTGGCTGGTGTAGCTCAGTGGATTGAGCGCGGGCTGTGAACCAAAGTGCTGCAGGTTCGATTCCCAGCCAGGGTACATGCCTGGGTTGCAGGCCATAACCCCCAGCAACCACACATTGATGTCTCTCTCTCTCTCACTCTCTCTCTCTCTCCCCACCTCTCTCCCCTCCCTTCCCTCTCTAAAAATAAATAAATAAAATATTTAAAAAAGATTCATAGTATAAATGTACATTTCATTCATTTGAATTGGTGAGATCCAGCTCTCCACACATGATAAAGAAACGTTTTCTAAGAAATAAAACACTAAGAAACAATAGCTCTAACTTCTTTTCTATTATTCTGCTTTTATTTTTTATTGTGTTTTGACACCACAAAGGGCCTCTTTCACACAGAGATTCACCAGATTTACAGAATCATAAAATAATCTAGATTACAATGATATAGAAATTCTGTGTTCTATTACTTTTCATTAGTGCCTAGTTTCATATGTATGAGTATACCTGACTATGTGCATAAAATGTTAAGAGTAGAGTGATTTGTCTTTTTACTCTCTTAATATATCAATAAAATACTGTTGCAGGAATCCTAGGATGTACAAAGACCACTCACCACAGAAGTAGCACCAGAAAGGGCAGTTCCCTTTAGGTTAGTGGGAGAATTGACTGAAAGCTGGGTGAGAGATGAGCAAGTAGCATTGATCCCTGTCTGAACCCTGCCCCACAAGCAGCACCACAACACAGCAAAGTGGGTTGCCCTTCCATGGCAAATACCTACGGCACAATCCATAAGAATATAACAGGTACAATGAGGCACTGAAATATGGCCCAAATGAAAAGGACCAATTAGCATTCCAGCAAAAGATGAAAGGCTGCCGTGGCTCAAGGGATGAACTGCCAGCCGGTTAACCAAACAATTTCTGTTTAATTTCAAGTTAGGGCACATGTCTGGGTTACTGGTCAGTTCCCCGGTATGGGGCACGGTAGAGGGAACTACACATTGGTGTTTCTCGTACTCTCTTCCTCCTTTCCTCCCCACTCTCTAAAATGTAAAATGATTAAAAAACAAAACAAAACAAAAAAACTAAGCACCAAAAGCACGAAGTTTCCTGAAAAGCCAACCATTTCATGCACAGTTCAAAACACTGATAATCAGGGAGCTCATAGAAATGGTTGAGTACAACTACAAAAAAAAAGTAACATGTGAAGGCTCTATACTATAAGATACAGAAGCATATACAGGGGACCAACAGGGAAATGAAGGAAACCAGGATTCAAAAGAAAAAATTGGTCCTGTAGGAAGAAATGAATACTCAACCAGGTTAGCATGAATAAACAAAAATCTTAAAAAAATTGAGAGGCTGAATTACCTCTGGGACAACTTTAAAACTTCCAACATTCTAATCATAGGGGTGTCAGAAGGAGAAGAAGAAGAGATGAAATAAAAAACTGGTTTGAAAAATAATGAAGGAAAACTTACCGTGTGTGCTGAAGGAAATAGACCTGCAAGTGAATGAAGGCCTCAGAGTCGCAAAGAAGTCGCACCCAAGGAGGAAGACACCAAGACACATCACAATTCCATCACCCAAGATAAAAGATAAGAAGAGAATCTTAAATCAAGCAACACAAAAAGAGGGTATCCTACAAATGGGTTCCCATAAGACTAGCAGCTGATTTGTCTAAAGAAACCTTGCAGGCAAGAAGGTGCTGGAAACAAGTATTCAAACCATGGAAGGTATGGACATACATCCAAAAATAATCTAACCAGCAGAGCTATCATTTAGAATGGAAGGACAAATCAAGTGCTTCCCAGATAAGGTCAAGTTAAAGGAGTCCATTATCACCAAGCCCTTATACGAAATATTCAAGGGACTTAATCTAAGAAACAGAAGATGATCAAAAATCTGAAGAGTGAAATGACAATAAACTCACGGTATTAGCAGTTGAACCTGTAAAACAAAACCAAAAGAAACTGGAAAAAAAAACTGGAAGAGGAACAAATTCAGGAAGATGAAGATCATATGGGGGTGAAAAGAAGGGTGAAGGCTAGAGGAGAATGGGGGAGAAGGTAGAGGGAAGAAGAAGCATAAACAGTGGGTACAAAATAGAAGAATTTAAAATAGTGTAAGAAATGGAGAGGTCATAGAACTTATTTGTATAGCCCATGGCCATGAACTCATTCAGGCAATTGTAGAGTATGGGATTTGCAGGATGGAGGGGGAAAGGGGGAGTAAAAATGGGACAATTGTAACAGAATACTCAATCAAACATACTTAAACAATTGAGCTCTTGAAAAATTTAGAAACACAGGCCTCACCAACAACTCTTAAATCAAAATCTGCATTTTAACACAAGGACATTTTTTGTTGCCTGAATGAAACCTAAAGAAGTTACTTACACTTTAAACTCACCATGTCCTTTGTAGCTGAGAAGTATACACAGCTGATTCTGAATGATACAAATACAGCACTCAACAGTCCATATGCCTGTGTGTGTTCCTTCCTTTTAAAGTTGATTATCCTGAAAAGTAATGTCTTTGCATTGTACTTGTAGACATGTGTTATCCTCACTTGTTGATGTTACAAAATACATTACAGAGTGTTAGAGAGTCAAAGTGGACTTCCTGAATGATGCAGGATATCTCCTAGGTTAAAACCACTTCTAACACATTTCATGTAAGACGACACTGAGAACTGTGCTGTGTCTTCTTCATAAATTTGTCTCCTTTTTTTCTAGGAATCTTTGACCTTCAAGGACGTATCAGTAGATTTCTCTTTGGAGGAATGGGAATGCCTAGACCCAGCTCAGCGGAAATTGTACTCAGATGTGATGCTGGAGAATTACAGCAACCTGGTCTCCCTGGGTGAGGCTGACTTCCTTCACATTGCCTGCTCCGCCCACAGGATTTTCTTTATACAGCATCTTTTGGGGGCTTGACTTTATATGGTAGACTTTGAGGTTCATAATCACAAGGGAGAAATCGGAGGTCATCTCCTGTAGAAAATAATGGCTTCGAGAACTGTGGTCCTTAGGAACGCATTGAAAAATTTATGTGTTGTTAGAACTATTAAGGTGCTTCAGAAAACAGGACTTTGCAAAATGATCTTCTAGAGTATTTTAATTTTTCTACAGTGTTCTTAACTGAGAACACAATGGATTGGAAATTGGGAATATTTAAAAAAATAGTATTTATTTTGTATACAGGTCTTGTTGTTTCTAAGCCAGGCCTGGTCACATTTTTGGAACAGATGCAGGAGGTCTGGGATGTTTCCAGAAAAAAGTCAATATCCACCCCCCCAGGTAGGTGAGAGTGCAGATGCAGGTGTCACAAGTGAGTAACACAAAAGTCTCAGAGCAATCCAGTCCTTCAAATGTGGTTTTGGAAGCTGTGCTTCAGTGGAGAGAATTTCGAAAACTCAGACTTATTTCTGTTTCTGTCATAGAGCAACAGCTGGTCTCCAACATTATTCTATGCTCTTAAATGCTTTCAGAATTCTGTTTTGACTCCAATGACCTCTGTTATCCTACTAGTAGTTTCAGCCAAAGCCCTCCCTCTATAAATATAAATACATTCAATCTTTAAAAAAGCATGCAGTCTATACAATTAAGTTGTTTTTGGAATGTGATGGCAACCTTGTTCAGACTCCATTTGCATTCTTTTGGGTCCAGAGAAAATCTGTGCATGTTGCTTAGAAATTGTACATTGGGCCTTTCCCTCTCTCTCTCTCTCTCTTTTTGTTTTTGATTTATTTTTGTGCCAAGAACAGGGTTTATAAAGGAAGTGGTTGAGATCCTGCAGTTTGGCACAGAAATCCCAGGAAGCCTGGGGACATGTGTCATGTTTTCTGACTTATATTTTTAACCCTTTGGGAATTCCAACAAGTCCCTACAAAGTTTAGACTCCTGATTTTCTTATATGGCAATGCACCTCCCCAGCCTGAGACAATCTACTTTTCTGTTTCACTGAAAAATGTCTTTGTGCTTGTGCACCTGTACTGTAGTTTGCAGATGCATTCATTCCCTGATGGGCATTTAAGTTTCTTCAAGCATTTGGCCATTGTAAATTCTGCTGCTAGGAACAACGGTGGGCATAGTTTCTTTAGAATAGGTGTGCCAGGGTTCTTAGAGTAGAAGGGTCTCCTAAGCTTTGGAACAGCATGGATGGATCTGGAGAGCACTATGGTAATAACATAAGCCAGGTGGTGAAAGAAAAATACCACATGACCTCACCTATAAGAAAAAAAAAATCAACAAAATGAAGAAGCAAGCAAAATGTAACCAGAAACATGGACATAAATAATAAACTGACAGTAATCAGAGGAGAGGTGGAAGAGATAATGGGGTTAGAGGGCAAGGATTTTCAAGAAGATGTACAAAGGACACATGGAAAAAACTAAAGGGAGGTAGGATCAATTTGGGAAAGTAGGGATGGCTGTGTTGGGGGAGTGACGGGGGGAAATGGAGACAACTGTACTTGAACAACAATAAAATGTGGAAAGGAAATGTCCTTTGGTTTTCCAACAGCCACCGAGTGAGAAGTATTGAGCATGTAGAGGGAAGGTTAAGCCTCTTTGAGAGATTTAGTACAGTCTGAACCATGAGGCAAGAAGCGCCATTTGTATGGAAAACCTACTGGATAAGGCTTCGGTGAGTTTTGAAGTGGAGTCAGGCAAGGCCTGAGGGAATCTAGGGTACTGAGGGAATCACTACAGAATTAGCCAGGCTGGTGGAGACTCAGATATAGTATCTTCCAGCTCTGTTGTCAGGAGGGCTCAGCAGGGAAGAATGGCCTCAGACGACTTCTGTGTGGGAGAATGTCCCCACTTCCAGCCTTAGGCCAGAAGCCAGACTGTTGAGACCCTCCTTGAATGTCCATAGCACCTTTCAATATACTGTCCCAAGGCTGAAGGTCAGAGTTGATGAGTTTGTGTAAGCCTGTGTCAGGCCCTTTAAGAGAAAGACCTGGACATCAGCATCTCTCAATCTCAGTCAGTCATTATCATTACTTCTATACCTCGGTGATTCCTTCTATATGATAAACTCTCCAAACTTTAACTTGTTAGGGTTTTTCTTTACATATTGGGAAAGTAAATGATAGTTTTAAGATCAGTACTTAAGGCATTGTAGGACTTGATTCAAATACTAGTGAGCCATATGGCAATTGCCATTAAATTGAAGTGCATATTTGTCTGTTTTTTTTTTTCCTTACACTCTTCATGAAGTATCTTTTTTTTCCTGTGCTTCTTTAATGGTTAATGTCTGTTTGGTCTTTTGAGTTACAGAAATAGTCTTCATTTTATATATGCCCATGGCTGAATTCCCTGTTGGAGCACATGCATGGGTTGTGAGCTAGATCCCCAACAGGGGGCGCATGTGAGGCCACCTCACCTGATGTTTCATGTTCCTCCTCTCTCCTCTGTCTAAAAATAAATAAGTAATATCTTTTTAAAAAGGTTTTCTAAGTTAAATGTTATTTTTTGAAATGATATGGTTCATGCCTTCCTGTTTTTCTGTGGCAACCTTTGCCCACATTCTGCTCTGGCATGCCATGGACTGAAGAGGTACACACCATCTCCTCCAGCAAGCAGTAGTATCCTGCAGAGGAGGGTAGTTCAGGGAAACTTTTCCTTCTGCTCTGGGAGCGCTCCACCCCTGTGACCAAGGCATCCGCACAGGTGGGTGGTTGTGATCTGTACAGTAGCAACTCTTACACAGTGCCACCTGTGGAGAAAGACCTTGTGAAAACTGACATTCAGATCAGTCTTGCTGTTGGGTGCTATGGAAGAGTAGCTCCATGTTCTGGTTTGGCTTCAAAACACTTCCTAGATGTAGCAGCTGGTGTCATAGATGAAGATTATGGAGGAAATACTAGTGTTGTACTATTTAATTTGGGCAAAGGAAACTTTGATGTTAAAAGGGTGACCAGCTTGCACATCAAATCTGTGAACAGGTATATTATAAAAAATAGGGAAAGTTCAAGATTTGGAAGACATTGAATGGGGATCTGGAGGTTTTGGTTCCACTGGAAACAATTGAAATATATGCTGAAAACAGAAAGTGACAAAACATACTTTTTTCTCAAAAATAAAAAGCTTTCAGTTTAGTGTTTTGGTGCTTAACCAATCTTTAGCTTCCTAAACTACCTAGTTCTCTTATAACCAAGGAAAGGGTACATTTTTGTTTGTTTGCATTGATTATTGTATAGATCTGCATGATAACTTAACACAGGTTAATTTTTTCTGTCAAATGTGTATCAGTTACTGACTCCCCACAGAATTCTATTATTGAATTAAGTAAATGCTGGCCTGGAACAACCACTGCCCTGCAGTGACTGTGGGATGCTGTGGATGGCTCATCAAAACACGAGAAAAACATACACACAGACAACCAGGTCCTGTGGGAAATGAGGGATGTAATGGCCACTCTCTGTAATGGGGAGCACCTTGGCAACTCTCTCTAGGGGAGAGTGCCTCATTCTCCTGCCCAAGCAGGCTTTTATTGGGTTTATTTACACAAGAATTCAGGTAAAGCTCATTAATCATTGCCAGGAAGTAAGGATCAACCAATAGATAACAAAGAAGTCTGAGGGTATATTTTGATTCAGGGTCAGATAGCTAAAGAGCTGTAAAACTTTGAGGAGAAACCTACTTCTTGCTTGGGTGCTTATCATTTCATGAGAGCATTCTAAACAAAGCAGGTTTCACAGGGGTTTACATATTCTTTCCTAGGCCTGATCACCCAGGGAACCCGCCCTTTCCAGTACAGGGCTGCAGCACCCTCTATCATTGTGTCAGGCTTAGGTGGAGCAAGGGAAGTAAGGCAGCCAAGAGATCAGGAGATTTTCAAGCAGACAATGAGGATTCAGGCTATTTCAAAGCCAAGGGGCAAGGATCCGTCACCTCCTTTGCTGTAGCCCCAAAGTCCTTTCTTGGGGCCCTCCCATGTGATTGTGCCTGTCTTAGATTGTTCCCCACTTGGGAATCTTACCCGGCATTGGCTAACCTACTAAGCATTGGGACCCAGGCAGGATGAAGAAAAAGGATCAGAAGCAGCACCACTGCCAGGGAGATAAGTTTTTGTCTCCTTGGTGGCTTATGGTCCAAGGTCATTCCGTCAGCCTTAGTCTTGGCGGAGGTTACAGCTTCTTATACCAGGCAGGGCAGTTTCCAACACTCACCCTTGAACAACTTAATTTTCAGTTTACCTTACAATGATAAGCAAAGCCTTTTATGCAGTGGATTTGATTTCTTTTCTTTACAGATTGGTACATAAACTGGACTAAAAGTTAATACAATGTTAAAGTTAAAAAGCAAAAGACTTATAGTTGTCTCTTTAGATATTTTCTATTTTGAATTTTCATAACAAATCATGGAAATAAATATCTACTTTCTAAACTTTCTCTAGTGGTACAGTTAAGTCACATCAAGGTTATTTGTTTAATTGTGCATCTGAATTCTGAAAACTTTCATCTCACAGAAATGTGGCAATATCCATTAAACAACCACTTCCTCATTTTCCATAAAACCAAGGCCCAGGTAACTACCTTTCCTTTCTCTGAGTTGAACTCCATTAGAACTCCCCTAAGTGGAAGGCTGTGGCACATGTCTTTGTGACTCAAGTGCTTCACTTAGAACACATTCTAGTTTGACTTTGTGGTACCAGGTGAGAACATATTGTCTATTTCCAGGAAGAGCAGTATTCCATTGTGTGTATGTACTTCATTTTTATAACTTTTTGAAAGGTTTTATTCATTTCTAGAGAGAGGGGAAGGGACAAAGAGAGAGGGAAACACTAGTCTGTATTTGCTTCTTGTGCAACACCTACTGGGGACCTGGCCCAAAACCCTGGCATGAACCCCGACTTGAAATTGTACCAGGAACTCTTTTGTTCACAGTCCAGTACTCCATCCTCTGATCCACAACAGCTGGCACTGAATATACTACATTTTTAATGCATTTATCCATTGACCTGGGGGTTGTTTCCACCTATCAGGCTTTTGTTTTTAATGCTACCATTGACACAATCATGCACATGTCTCTTTAGAATCCCCAATTGAATATTTTGGGGTGACATATAACCTGTGACACTTATGTATCTAGACATCACTCTAACCAACTGAGCAGTGGGTGAGATGAAATAAATTCTATTAATTCTATTAATCCCCATGTCTTTCATGCCTTGATATACCATTTTTAGTGCTAAATAATATTTCATTGTGTATATTTCAGTTTCTTTTTCTATTCACCTGTTCACATGTATCTTCATTGATTTGAATTTTTCAAATTTATGAATGATGCTTCTAAAAATAGTCCCATGTAGGCTCTTGTGTAGATAAATTTTTTAGCTCTTTGGTTAAATACTATAGAACACATTTTTGGATTATGTAATAAGTGTATGCTTAGTTGTGTGAGGACATCTAAACCCTTCCCAAGGGACTGCAGCATTTTGTATTTTCACCAGGAAGGAATGAGAGCTCCATTTTCTCCACATGCACATCAGCATTTGCTTTTCTCAGTGTTCTGGATTCTGACATTTCCAGCTGGGGTTTCATGTTGCCTGAATGTGCTCCTTCTTTAATTTTCTTTCTTTTAATTTCCATTTCCAAAAAGACATAAGATGCTGAGAGTCTTTTACACACCATCTTTTTATCTATATATTCTTTTAAAAATATTTTATATATCTATTATTAGAGATGGCTAAGGGAGAAAGGGAGATAAACATCAATGCCTAAAAAACACAATGATCAGTTGCCTCTCACACACCACCAGAGGTGTCCTGGACACATAACCCAGGCCTGTGTCCTTACCAAGAATCCAACTGCTGACCTTTTGGTTCAAAGGCAGGTGCTCAGTGCACTCAGCCACAAAACTCAGAGCTTAAAAATATTGTTTCTCAGCTCATGGCATCTCCTTTATCCTCATGATGATGTTGGCTTTATTCTTTGTTTTTTTTTTTTTCTTAGTGCTTCATTTGAGACATCAATATAAATGTTAATACTATGAATTTGAGAAACAAAGTTGGTTTCCAATTTTCCTTGAAAAGTATGTGGTGGCCCAAGCTGCAGTGCCTCAGTGCATTGAGCACAATTGCAGTCAAACCAAAGGGTCACAAGTTGGATTTCCAGTCTGGGGCAAATGCCTGGGTTGCAAACCAGGCTCCCAATAGGGACACGCAAGAGGCAACCACATAGTGATGTTCCCGCCTCCCTCACTCTCTCTCCCTAACCCTCTATAAAAATAAATAAAATCTTTACAAAAATGTATGCAGTGAATAAAATTGTAATTGTTCAATAATATGGAACTTATATTTACAGTCCTTTTTATTTCATAATTTCCATAAAGAAATCATGACTTATCACTTGAAGGTGACATGTTGAGAGATAAGTTTTCTTTTTTGGTGTAACAAGGTCTGTTTGGCAGGTATACAGACAAGTAATATGAAAACTGAACCTGGCCTGCATCGTAGGCATGTGTGCTTACAGGGAATCCAACTGGCGATCCTTTCAATCAGAGGCACCAGCCCTCAATCCATTGAACACACAAGTCAGTGTTCCCTGTTTTTCCATCAGATTGTTGTTTTAATTTACTGTTGTGCAATTTCCTTATATCCTTTGCATATTTAGCATTATTTGTGAATATATTCCACTATTCAGTTGATTGGTTTGTTTTCGTGATTATATCAATTGCTCTGCAAAATCTTTTTTTATTGTAGCCTTGTTTATTTTTTTCTCCTGTCTGCTCTACCTACCATGTTATATCTAAAATGATATTCTTTAAGAGTCATGACAGAGTTTGTCTGCTGTCCTTTCTTCTGGTGTTTTAATTGTTTAAGGTCTTAAATTTAGGTTTTGATCCACTTGAAGTTTATTTTGGTACATATCATAACAAAGTTGTCTACGTATAATGTTTTGTGTGTATTGGTTCACTTTCTCTCAGACTATTTATGATAGAATCTGTCTGATCTCATTTTATATTACTGACTTTTTAATAAATTAGTTAATGGCATGTATTTGTTCATTTTAAAAATTGGGTTACTTGTTTTTTCATGATGTTTTGTAAAAGTCCTTCATATAACCTGGATATTAACTACTTATCAGGTACACTTCGCAGAAATTGTCTTCCTTCTACAGGATGTGATTTTATCCCACTGGTTGTTTACTGTAATGTGCAGTAGTTTTTATATTTGGTGTAACGCTATTTGTTTACTTTTGCTGGTTTACATTTCCTTCGGGTGTTATAATAAAAAAAAATGTCCTACAGTTTCTTTTTTAGTGAATTAAGAGCTATTAGCTTTTGCCCTGGCCCTAGTGGCTCAGTTTGTGGAGCAACATCCCTTAAAGCTAAGGTCTCTGGTTTACTTCTGGGAAAAGGAATGTGCCTGGGTTATGGGCCTGTTACCTGGCTGGGGACGTAAACAGGAAACTGCTTGATGTTTCTATATTTTAATGTATTTTTCAATTTGAATATTCCATTTTTCAGCTTCCAATACCAAGTTTTGCTTACTTTTACATTCTCTGTTTTGATTTTTATTTTGGGCATTTACAGGTTTGCTACTATTAAGTACTTGCCATATTTTCTATGTTTCTATATTCAGGTGGGTATTTTCACTTCTTTATTTAGTATTTATTACATTTCACTATACCTAGTGTCAATTTTAATAAATATATTTTAATTTTCTGGTTTGAATTCTTTTTTCTGTTTCCTGTTTTGATATATTTGTTGAATTTCATGACTGTAAACATCTAGGCTTTATGCAATTACTTTCTCCAGGTTAAGAGAAAAAAAATAACACTCATCTGAAGTTTAAACTACAATTTCAGTAAACAAAAGAGGTGTGTGTTTGTTTTTGAGTGTGTGTGAGGTGCAAGTTTAATATAGTGTCAGTTTCTTTCTCAAAGCCAAGGGTATCTGTTTATGATTGATATTGATCTTCAGTCCACTACTTTCTGTGGTATTTCAAGTATTACCCTTCCTTTTCAGTGTGCACTTTAATGTATTCACCATGTGCTGTTATGGTGTGAGCACTGTGTGTCCTGCAAAACAAAAATGCGTATTTTGAAGATGCTTGAAAACAGATCATTGAACACACTGGAACCTCTATGTGTCCAGAAAAGGACTAGGAATGTGGAGTTTTCTTATCCTATTTCCATTGTGTGCCAGGGAATGTGAGCTCAGTGGTTGCCAAGTGTAAGCAACTGTAGTTCCTTTTCTCTGTGACTTTTTGTCATTGTACCCTACTTAGTCTTGCTGCAAACATGTCAGGTTTTTTGAAGAACTCAACACTGTGATTTGTTTCGAAATTCCTTGTAAGTTCAATGCACATTGAACTGAGTGTCATATCTGTCAACTTTTATTTTGTGTCTTTCAGCTGTGTCATCTGCAGACATCAAGAACTTCTTGCAAAGGTCAGGAATAGAAGATTTATTCTTTGAAGCAACACGGGTAAGATATGAGAGGTGTGCCTTTGATGCTGTGTGACATGGAGTGTGTGACAAGACAGAAAGGGTGTTTAAATGAAGAGATCTACTTTTGGAAAACTATTCATGAAAGATACTTATTATCTACAGCTGTGAGAAATATTACAAATTAGGAAAAACTTCAAATTTAAATCAGTTACAATATGTTTCCAAATAAGAAGACTGAAAATAATGTTTTAAGTGTATTTATTCTTGTAAAGAGCAAGTGGCAAACACAGGACCTCCAGGCACAATGTGCCCCCCCACCTTCTTTTATCCAGCCCAGCACCTTGTTTATGCCCAGTTGCAGTATCGATCCCCTTGCCCCTAGTTAAGGAATGATTACATTTACATGATCCTAAAATTACACATGGCCCATTGAAGGCAACCTGGAGGCTGAAGTGACCCCTGGGAAAGTGAGTTTTACACCCCTGTACTAAAGTCAGTCTGCAAAATGTAAGAAATCGAATAATTTGTGGTGTGTGTAAGCATTTGAATTGTTTAAAAGGTAGAGTGAGAATAAATGTTCAGTCAATAATTTTTGTAATGCCATCATTTAAAATGCATACACATAAAGCTTAAATGGGATCAATTTGATAATGCCTTTACTAAGGAAATATGCTTCTTTTAGAGATAACGTTTTTCTTGTTTAATTGTATAATATTTTAATAACCTTGGGAGTGATTTTTCATGCAGCCAACATGGTTTAATAAGCATCAGAATATGCTTATTTGGGAATAAGTGCACATGTTTAATGAAGTTACATATGTCACAAAAAGCCTTTCTGTGTTCAATGTTTACTAGAGTAAATGGGACTCAGACAGAAGTAGTCAATGCAATGCAAATTGGAAGAATTCTATCCACGAGGCAAATCCTAATGTACCTAATTAGACTCAGCTTCCAGATAGCCATTATGAAGGTGGAAAAGTCTTTGACCAAAAGTCAAATCACAATACTCATAAGGATTTTCCTATTCTGAAGCTAAAAAACAAACAAACAAACAAATAAATAAATATATTGCATGTTTACAGGAATCTTCAAGTAGCACTGAAGAAACAAATATTGCTGTTGTGCAGAAAGATTACAAATATTTACCATGCATGAAAGTCTTCAATTAAATACCTAATCTACATGCACTTAACAGAATAGGTTACAGAAAAGAACACAAGTGTGATGTCTGTGGTAAAACAGGTCATTTTTGTTTCAGATGTAAATCTACATAAAAAAAAAATCCTGGAGAAAAGGCTGATATGTTCAAAAAAAGTGGCAATGAATTTAGGATTACCTCAACCCTTACCCATCATCACAGATTTCACACTGGGCATGGGCCTGGTAAATATAAAGATTGTGGTAAAGCTCTTAGGCAGTCTTCAGATTTCCATGAATATCAAAAAAAAATTTATACAGGAAAGAAAATGTTCCAATGTAGTGAAGGTGACAGTGCCTTTAAGAGTCCTGTAATCTTACAGAAGATCAAAGAATTCATAGTGGAGCAAAGCATTATGAGCGTAGGGAATGTGGAATAACTTTCAGGTGGTCCTCAACCTTTACTTGTCTTCAGAGAGTTCATACTGCAGGGAAACCTTGTAAATGTATACAATATGACAAAGCATTTACACAGTCTTCAAACCTTACTTGCCACCAAAAACTTCATACTGGAAGGAACTCTTATAAATGTACACATTGTGGGAAAGTATTTCCATACTCCTCAAGCCTTACTCAACATCAGAAAACTCATACTGGAGAGAAACCTTATGAATGCACACAGTGTGGCAAAACCTTTAGCCAGACTAGATACCTGACTGAACATCAGAGAATTCATACTGGAGATAAACCTTATGAATGTACACAGTGTGGCAAAACCTTTAGCCAGACTAGATACCTGACTGAACATCAGAAAATTCATACTGGAGAGAAGCCTTATGAATGTACACAATGTGGGAAAGCCTTTAGACATCGGGGAACATTTATTCATCATCAGAAAATTCATACTTGAGAGAAGCCCTATGCATGTACACAATGTGGAAAAAACTTTAGCCCGAAGTCAGTCCTTACTCTACATCAGAAAATTCATATTAGAGAGAAACCTTATGAATGTACACAGTGTGTCAAAGCTTTTAAATGCTCCTCAAGCCTTACTGGACATCAGAAAATTCATACTGGAGGAAGCCGTATGAATGTACACATTATGATTAAATCTTTAGCTGGACTGCACACCTGACTAGACATTATAAAATTCCTACTGGAGAGAAACCCTATGCATGTACACAATGTGTGAAAGCCTTTAGGGTCCTATCAACATTTACTAAACATCAGAGAATTCATACTGGAGAGAAACCTTATGAATGTACTCAATGTGGCAAAGCCTTTAGCCAGACCTCACATCTCACTGGGCATCTGAAAATTCACACTGGACAGAAGCCTCATGACTGTACTCAGTGTGTGGAACCCTTTAGTCTCCAGTCAGCACTTACTGGACATCAGAATCTTCATACTAGATAGAAGCCTTATATATGTGAAATGTGTGGTAAAGCGTTTAAACTGCCCTGTAACCTTTCTCAGCATTGAAAAATTCAGGTAGGAAAGCCATGTTGTAAATGTTGAGTATGTCATAAAGCATTATTACAGCCCTCACATATTACTCAACATCAAATAAATCACACCAAAGGAATGCCTTGGACATGCACCTTATGTGTTAAAGGCTTTAACCAGTCCTCAATGCTCATTCATCACAGAATATATTTATACTCTAGAACAGCTTTGAAATGTACATCATGGGTAAAGCCTTTAGCAACTTCTAATTCTTACTAAACTACAGAGAATTCATGCTGGACACAAGGCTTATAAATGTTGAGTAGGTGACAAAAGTTTTTGACATCAGTGCATTCATACTGGAGAAAACACATATAAAAGTAGTGTATATAAGAAGTGTTTTAGGCATCAGAACTGCCTGACCCAATATGAGAGACATCCATCTGCAGAAAAAGTATATACATGTAGAGACTGTGACAAGATTTTCACCTATATCCAAAACGTAACCAACATTTTCAAGCTCATTTTTGCTACATTCACTTCTTATGTGGCATATGAGAATTCACACTATAAAAATAATTGAAAGGAAAATTGTAGGAAATCATATAGTTAGGCCCACTGTATCATTATACATCAGGGAAATCCACAGTGGGGTTCATTTTTCTGTTCCTAAACAATGAATGACTTTTGTGAAATTACGCAGTTCCCATAATCCCAAATAATGAATATGTGAAAGTGGCCAAAAAGTGTAAAAATTCAGGAATGTATCAAGTTTGATAAGAGGCCCCAGATATCATAACTCAGAGTATAGAGTTAAAGATAGGTTTCAGGTATTGCTCTAAGCCAGAATATTACTATAGAGAATCACCCAGTTTAAAAGCAACAATCACGACTTTTCAGAGTGCTTCAAAATGTCAAGGAGATACATGACTAGATCTGTATAATTACTCAGAATATAAACTATTGTATATTTATGTCATGTGAAATATTTGTAGAAAGAAATATTAAATTGATACCAGTCTCTTATCTGTTGATGCTACCATGTTTTTATTCCTGGTGTGTGTGTGAAATCAATGGGTTGATTGCTGTTTCCTTCACAACCTGTGAATTCTTGTATATTAGGTGAGCTTCACTCATGATTACATTTGTATATAATGTTGAGGACACTGTAATGCACAATGTATTTAAAAACTCTAAATGAAATTGCTGGTTTTACATTACTCAGAATTTTATTTTATGTTACCATGGAAGTGATGATATTTTCCATTGTAGTAATACATAGAAACATTATAAATGCTAAGTAATTTTCCAAACCTCTCTTTAAAAAATATGTCAATTTATTAAAATCTTGATGTATCTTCATGGTAGTCATAGTCAAATGTGTTGATTTGTTAAAAATAAAGAAGCCATCAGCACTGTTTGAGGGTGTATGGACAGTTCATCCCTCAGTGCATAGCGTTGTTTTACGTCCATGTTTGCTCAACAGTCAGCATGCACACAGGAAACCAAAGAAAAGCACACTATGGGACCATAATGTACAAGAACAGGAACACCGCCAGATGTTTCCAATGTGTGTCTTGAGAAATGGTAACAAAAGCGTACTGTGCTTATTTAGATGATGTGTGAATTTATATTTTTATTAATAAAGGTGAATGCACTGGAACATATTTACATCTTTAACATTGCTCAATTTACAGATACACATGTGTTATTTGGTAATGTAATGCAAATATGGCATTAGGAGTTTCTTTTCATGGTGTCCTTAGACATTAAATAATGTGAAAATTTTCTCATTCATATATTCTCTTGTAACTAATGCAGAACTCTTATAATTACCATGGGTAATATGTGTTTTTTGAGGACTTCAGCAAAGCTGATGTATAATATTGCTGTGGTGGAAGTTATTTTTGTAACCAGGATCCTTGAACTGCCACAAACTCCCCTGTAATTTCACACAGTAGACAACATCTCACAGAGTCACAATTAAATGTACCTTCTTGACCTGACTTACTGGCAGCTGCTCTAAGCAACGGTCTTCCTTCCACCTCAGGCCTTTCACCAGGCATAACCATTAGATAAGTTCTCTGCACACTTTACCAAAATCTTGTTTTTGTTTGTGTTTATTTTGAATTATATAAACTTAGCTCAAGAACCCCTAAGTCCTCTGCACATGAACCCTAATGAATCACATGTTCTGTCATCTTGCACAGTCTCCCAGAATGTGGCCTCATCCTCACACATAGCTGCTGCAGGTCTGCTGAGCATGTCTCCCAGGGTCAGTGGGGAATAAAATGGTCTGCTTCAATTTGTTCTGTAGTCTTTTACACAACTGCTGCTCACTATCTGGAACCAGGTTGCACTGCTTAACAAATGCAGATTTTATTTTTAAAAATATTTATTTATTTATTTATTTATTTATTTATTTATAGGGTGAAAGGAAAGGAGGGAGTAAGAGAGGGAGAGAAACATCAACGTATGTTTGTGTCACACATGGTGCCACTGGGGACCTGACCCACAATCTAGGCATGTGCCCTGACTCTGAGTTGATATGGCCACCCTCTGATTTAGAGCCCACATTCCCCATATTGAGCTACACCAGCAGGGCAAAGTGTAGGGCTGCTATGTTGCTTTGTCTTTGTATGTTGGACTTATGAAGTGAGTGTCCTATAGAATCCATTGGCACAGGCTCCCCGTTCACCCAAACTGGGGGCTCCTGTTGTGCCCTCCTTTCCATTGTGGGCAGTGCACACACTGCCATCGTAATTTAGCCTTGGTTTCTTTTGTACTTGAATGGGATGGATTTACACCTGGGCCAGTCTACTGTGAGGACTAGCCCAAACCACCCAACTCCACCCCTAGTGCTGTGCCATTTCACCTGTTCAGGGGCCGACAGCTCAAATCTGGACTTACTTCATGGTGAATTTTCTTACCAGAGAGGTTGTTTCTTCAGTGTATTACTTGTGAAGATTTAGGTGGTACTTTGACATGAAATAAAGCCGTCTCCCAAATGTTCTTGCTTTGAAATATCCACTTGTGCTGCCACTTCTGCCCTGCTATGTGACTTGATATGAGACACAAAAAGATCTTCAGATGCCTGCTACTTCAGATTATCTTAGAGGTACCCAGGAAATGTTAACATGTAAAAAATGTCCTGCTTTTAATGGCTTGAGAACAAAGGCTGCATGCAGGTGTTACAGACTATGCAGAAGTCAGATGGCCTGTTTGATAGGTATTAGAAAAGTCGGACGCAGAATCAGCACAGGGCAGATATATGGAAAAGCTGTGGGGAACAGATTGAGGGTGGCATGCAGTTTTGGTGGGGCAAGATATCAGGGAATCACCAGAGCAGAGCTAACAGCTGTAGTCAGGTGGTAGGGGACTCAGGTACGGTGTCAGTCCTACTGAGCCTTGTGGTGCTGTTGGGTGTTCTTGTGGAAACAGAATAATTACCTCTGACGGCACATCTGTCTGAGAGAAAGTTGCCCCTCCAGCTCTCACCATGATGCCAAACCATTAATTTCTTCTTTGCATGTCCAACTGCTACCATGATGCTTAAACTCAGAGTGACTGAGTCCTTGTAATTCCATTTTCATGCCCTTTAAGGGGAACATGGGGGACTCCATGTACCTGCCATGTCCCTCCAGAAAACCTTCACTGGCTTCTACAGCCAGAGTTTATGGGGACTTGTCTTCCCACCAGTGGTGGGGGTGGGGGTGCGGGGGTCTTGCTGGGAACCATCACTCTTTAGGTGGATCTTCTGCAGCCAAGTTCTCTCTTCCAGTTTGAACCACTACACAAAATTGTGGATGTGGGATGTACAATTTTCATACCTTTGCCCCTTGTACCCATTTCTATGTGTCTTTCCTTATGATCAATTGTGGGACTTCGGCTGAGCCATATCAGGTGGTTTCAGAAAGATGGTTGTTCTGTAGTTTAGTTGTAATTCTGATATACTCAAATGTGGTTTTGGAAGCTGTGCTTCAGTGGAGAGAATTTCGAAAACTCAGACTTATTTCTGTTTCTGTCATAGAGCAACAGCTGGTCTCCAACATTATTCTATGCTCTTAAATGCTTTCAGAATTCTGTTTTGACTCCAATGACCTCTGTTATCCTACTAGTAGTTTCAGCCAAAGCCATCCCTCTATAAATATAAATACATTCAATCTTTAAAAAAGCATGCAGTCTATACAATTAAGTTGTTTTTGGAATGTGATGGCAACCTTGTTCAGACTCCATTTGCATTCTTTTGGGTCCAGAGAAAATCTGTGCATGTTGCTTAGAAATTGTACATTGGGCCTTTCTCTCTCTCTCTCTCTCTCTTTTTTGATTTATTTTTGTGCCAAGAACAGGGTTTATAAAGGAAGTGGTTCAGATCCTGCACTTTGGCACAGAAATCCCAGGAAGCCTGGGGACATGTGTCATGTTTTCTGACTTATATTTTTAACCCTTTGGGAATTCCAACAAGTCCCTACAAAGTTTAGACTCCTGATTTCCTTATATGGCAATGCACCTCCCCAGCCTGAGACAATCTATTTTTCTGTTTCACTGAAAAATGTCTTTGTGCTTGTGCACCTGTACTGTAGTTTGCAGATGCATTCATTCCCTGATGGGCATTTAAGTTTCTTCAAGCATTTGGCCATTGTAAATTCTGCTGCTAGGAACAACGGTGGGCATAGTTTCTTTAGAATAGGTGTGCCAGGGTTCTTAGGGTAGAAGGGTCTCCTAAGCTTTGGAACAGCATGGATGGATCTGGAGAGCACTATGGTAATAACATAAGCCAGGTGGTGAAAGAAAAATACCACATGACCTCACCTATAAGAAAAAAAAATAATCAACAAAATGAAGAAGCAAGCAAAATGTAACCAAAAACATGGACATAAATAATAAACTGACAGTAATCAGAGGAGAGGTGGAAGAGATAATGGGTTTAGAGGGCAAGGATTTTCAAGAAGATGTACAAAGGACACATGGAAAAAACTAAAGGGAGGTAGGATCAATTTGGGAAAGTAGGGATGGCTGTGTTGGGGGAGTGACGGGGGGAAATGGAGACAACTGTACTTGAACAACAATAAAATGTGGAAAGGAAATGTCCTTTGGTTTTCCAACAGCCACCGAGTGAGAAGTATTGAGCATGTATAGGGAAGGTTAAGCCTCTTTGAGAGATTTAGTACAGTCTGAACCATGAGGCAAGAAGCGCCATTTGTATGGAAAACCTACTGGATAAGGCTTCGGTGAGTTTTGAAGTGGAGTCAGGCAAGGCCTGAGGGAATCTAGGGTACTGAGGGAATCACTACAGAATTAGCCAGGCTGGTGGAGACTCAGATATAGGGTCTTCCAGCTCTGTTGTCAGGAAAGCTCAGCAGGGAAGAATGGCCTCAGACGACTTCTGTGTGGGAGAATGTCCCCACTTCCAGCCTTAGGCCAGAAGCCAGACTGTTGAGACCCTCCTTGAATGTCCATAGCACCTTTCAATATACTGTCCCAAGGCTGAAGGTCAGAGTTGATGAGTTTGTGTAAGCCTGTGTCAGGCCCTTTAAGAGAAAGACCTGGACATCAGCATCTCTCAATCTCAGTCAGTCATTATCATTACTTCTATACCTCGGTGATTCCTTCTATATGATAAACTCTCCAAACTTTAACTTGTTAGGGTTTTTCTTTACATATTGGGAAAGTAAATGATAGTTTTAAGATCAGTACTTAAGGCATTGTAGGACTTGATTCAAATACTAGTGAGCCATATGGCAATTGCCATTAAATTGAAGTGCATATTTGTCTGTTTTTTTTTTTTCCCTTACACTCTTCATGAAGTATCTTTTTTTTCCTGTGCTTCTTTAATGGTTAAT
The DNA here is from genome assembly GCF_004126475.2 of Phyllostomus discolor. Classification (NCBI taxonomy): domain Eukaryota; kingdom Metazoa; phylum Chordata; class Mammalia; order Chiroptera; family Phyllostomidae; genus Phyllostomus; species Phyllostomus discolor. Next base: position 1,716,804 of record NC_040917.2, on the reverse strand, counting down.
GTCTGTTTGGTCTTTTGGGTTACAGAAATAGTCTTCATTTTATATATGCCCATGGCTGAATTCCCTGTTGGAGCACATGCATGGGTTGTGAGCTAGATCCCCAACAGGGGGCGCATGTGAGGCCACCTCACCTGATGTTTCATGTTCCTCCTCTCTCCTCTGTCTAAAAATAAATAAGTAATATCTTTTTAAAAAGGTTTTCTAAGTTAAATTTTATTTTTTGAAATGATATGGTTCATGCCTTCCTGTTTTTCTGTGGCAACCTTTGCCCACATTCTGCTCTGGCATGCCATGGACTGAAGAGGTACACGCTATCTCCTCCAGCAAGCAGTAGTATCCTGCAGAGGAGGGTAGTTCAGGGAAACTTTTCCTTCTGCTCTGGGAGCGCTCAACCCCTGTGACCAAGGCATCCTCACAGGTGGGTGGTTGTGATCTGTACAGTAGCAACTCTTACACAGTGCCACCTGTGGAGAAAGACCTTGTGAAAACTGACATTCAGATCAGTCTTGCTGTTGGGTGCTATGGAAGAGTAGCTCCATGTTCTGGTTTGGCTTCAAAACACTTCCTAGATGTAGCAGCTGGTGTCATAGATGAAGATTATGGAGGAAATACTAGTGTTGTACTATTTAATTTGGGCAAAGGAAACTTTGATGTTAAAAGGGTGACCAGCTTGCACATCAAATCTGTGAACGGGTATATTATAAAAAATAGGGAAAGTTCAAGATTTGGAAGACATTGAATGGGGATCTGGAGGTTTTGGTTCCACTGGAAACATTTGAAATATATGCTGAAAACAGAAAGTGACAAAACATACTTTTTTCTCAAAAATAAAAAGCTTTCAGTTTAGTGTTTTGGTGCTTAACCAATCTTTAGCTTCCTAAACTACCTAGTTCTCTTATAACCAAGGAAAGAGTACATTTTTGTTTGTTTGCATTGATCATTGTATAGATCTGCATGATAACTTAACACAGGTTAATTTTTTTTCTGTCAAATGTGTATCAGTTACTGACTCCCCACAGAATTCTATTATTGAATTAAGTAAATGCTTGCCTGGAACAACCACTGCCCTGCAGTGACTGTGGGATGCTGTGGATGGCTCATCAAAACACGAGAAAAACATACACACAGACAACCAGGTCCTGTGGGAAATGAGGGATGTAATGGCCACACTATGTAATGGGGAGCACCTTGGCAACTCTCTCTAGGGGAGAGTGCCTCATTCTCCTGCCCAAGCAGGCTTTTATTGGGTTTATTTACACAAGAATTCAGGTAAAGCTCATTAAACATTGTCAGGAAGTAAGGATCAACCAATAGATAACAAAGAAGTCTGAGGGTATATTTTGATTCAGGGTCAGATAGCTAAAGAGCTGTAAAACTTTGAGGAGAAACCTACTTCTTGCTTGGGTGCTTATCATTTCATGACAGCATTCTAAACAAAGCAGGTTTCACAGGGGTTTACATATTCTTTCTTAGACCTGATCACCCAGGGAACCCGCCCTTTCCAGTATAGGGCTGCAGCACCCTCTATCATTGTGTCAGGCTTAGGTGGAGCAAGGGAAGTAAGGCAGCCAAGAGATCAGGAGATTTTCAAGCAGACAATGAGGATTCAGGCTATTTCAAAGCCAAGGGGCAAGGACCCGTCACCTCCTTTGCTGTAGCCCCAAAGTCCTTTATTGGGGCCGTCCCATGTGATTGTGCCTGTCTTAGATTGTTCCCCACTTGGGAATCTTACCCGGCATTGGCTAACCTACTAAGCATTGGGACCCAGGCAGGATGAAGAAAAAGGATCAGAAGCAGCACCACTGCCAGGGAGATAAGTTTTTGTCTCCTTGGTGGCTTATGGTCCAAGGTCATTCCATCAGCCTTAGCCTTGGTGGGGGTTACAGCTTCTTATACCAGGCAGGGCAGTTTCCAACACTCACCCTTGAACAACTTAATTTTCAGTTTACTTTACAATGATAAGCAAAGCCTTTTATGCAGTGGATTTGATTTCTTTTCTTTACAGATTGGTACATAAACTGGACTAAAAGTTAATACAAAGTTAAAGTTAAAAAGCAAAAGACTTATAGTTGTCTCTTTAAATATTTTCCATTTTGAATTTTCATAACAAATCATGAAAATAAATATCTACTTTCTAAACTTTCTCTAGTGGTACAGTTAAGTCACAGCAAGGTTATTTGTTTAATTGTGCATCTGAATTCTGAAAACTTTCATCTCACAGAAATGTGGCAGTATCCATTAAACAACCACTTCCTTATTTTCCATAAAACCAAGGCCCAGGTAACTACCTTTCCTTTCTCTGAGTTGCACTCCATTAGAACTCCCCTAAGTGGAAGGCTGTGGCACATGTCTTTGTGACTCAAGTGCTTCACTTAGAACACATTCTAGTTTGACTTTGTGGTACCAGGTGAGAACATGTTGTCTATTTCCAGGGAGAGCAGTATTCCATTGTGTGTATGTACTTCATTTTTATAACTTTTTGAAAGGTTTTATTCATTTCTAGAGAGAGGGGAAGGGACAAAGAGAGAGGGAAACACTAGTCTGTATTTGCTTCTTGTGCAACACCTACTGGGGACCTGGCCCAAAACCCTGGCATGAACCCCGACTTGAAATTGCACCAGGAACTCTTTTGTTCACAGTCCAGTACTCCATCCACTGATCCACAACAGCTGGCACTGAATATACTACATATTTAATGTATTTATCCATTGACCTGGGGGTTGTTTCCACCTATCAGGCTTTTGTTTTTAATGCTACCATTGACACAATCATGCACATGTCTCTTTAGAATCCCCAATTGAATATTTTGGGGTGACATATAACCTGTGACACTTATGTATCTAGACATCACTCTGACCAACTGAGTAGTGGGTGAGATGGAATAAATTCTATTAAATCTATTAATTTGCATTTTTTTCATGCCTTGATATACCATTTTTAGTGCTAAATAATATTTCATTGTGTATATTTCAGTTTCTTTTTCTATTCACCTGTTCACATGTATCTTCATTGATTTGAATTTTTCAAATTTATGAATGATGCTTCTAAAAATAGTCCCATGTAGGCTCTGGTGTAGATAAATTTTTTAGCTCTTTGGTTAAATACTATAGAACACATTTTTGGATTATGTAATAAGTGTATGCTTAGTTGTGTGAGGACACCTAAACCCCTCCCAAGGGACTGCAGCATTTTGTATTTTCACCAGGAAGGAATGAGAGCTCCATTTTCTCCACATGCACATCAGCATTTGCTTTTCTCAGTGTTCTGGATTCTGACATTTCCAGCTGGGGTTTCATGTTGACTGAATGTGCTCCTTCTTTAATTTTCTTTCTTTTAATTTCCATTTCCAAAAAGACATAAGATGCTGAGAGTCTTTTACACACCATCTTTTTATCTATATATTCTTTTAAAAATATTGTATATATCTATTATTAGAGATGGCTAAGGGAGAAAGGGAGATAAACATCAATGACTAAAAAACACAATGATCAGTTGCCTCTCACACACCACCAGAGGTGTCCTGGACACATAACCCAGGCCTGTGTCCTTACCAAGAATCCAACTGCTGACCTTTTGGTTCAAAGGCAGGTGCTCAGTACACTCAGCCACAAAACTCAGAACTTAAAAATATTGTTTCTCAGCTCATGGCATCTCCTTTATCCTCATGATGATGTTGGCTTTATTCTTTGTTTTTTTTTTTTCTTAGTGCTTCATTTGAGACATCAATATAAATGTTAATACTATGAATTTGAGAAACAAAGTTGGTTTCCAATTTTCCTTGATAAGTATGTGGTGGCCCAAGCTGCAGTGCCTCAGTGCATTGAGCACAATTGCAGTCAAACCAAAGGGTCGCAAGTTGGATTTCCAGTCTGGGGCAAATGCCTGGGTTGCAAACCAGGCTCCCAATAGGGACACGCAAGAGGCAACCACATAGTGATGTTCCCGCCTCCCTCACTCTCTCTCCCTAACCCTCTATAAAAATAAATAAAATCTTTACAAAAATGTATGCAGTGAATAAAATTGTAATTGTTCAATAATATGGAACTTATATTTACAGTCCTTTTTATTTCATAATTTCCATAAAGAAATCATGACTTATCACTTGAAGGTGACATGTTGAGAGATAAGTTTTCTTTTTTGGTGTAACAAGGTCTGTTTGGCAGGTATACAGACAAGTAATATGAAAACTGAACCTGGCCTGCATCGTAGGCATGTGTGCTTACAGGGAATCCAACTGGCGATCCTTTCCATCAGAGGCACCAGCCCTCAATCCATTGAACACACAAGTCAGTGTTCCCTGTTTTTCCATCAGATTGTTGTTTTAATTTACTGTTGTGCAATTTCCTTATATCCTTTGAATATTTAGCATTATTTGTGAATATATTCCACTATTCAGTTGATTGGTTTGTTTTCGTGATTATATCAATTGCTCTGCAAAATCTTTTTTTATTGTAGCCTTGTTTATTTTTTTCTCCTGTCTGCTCTACCTACCATGTTATATCTAAAATGATATTTTTTAAGAGTCATGGCAGAGTTTTTCTGCTGTCCTTTCTTCTGGTGTTTTAATTGTTTAAGGTCTTAAATTTAGGTTTTGATCCACTCAAAGTTTATTTTGGTACATATCATAACAAAGTTGTCTACGTATAATGTTTTGTGTGTATCGGTTCACTTTCTCTCAGACTATTTATGATAGAATCTGTCTGATCTCATTTTATATTACTGACTTTTTAATAAATTAGTTAATGTCATCTATTTGTTCATTTTAAAAATTGGGTTACTTGTTTTTTCATGATGTTTTGTAAAAGTCCTTCATATAACCTGGATATTAACTACTTATCAGGTACACTTCGCAGAAATTGTCTTCCTTCTACAGGATGTGATTTTATCCCACTGGTTGTTTACTGTAATGTGCAGGAGTTTTTATATTTGGTGTAACGCTATTTGTTTACTTTTTCTGGTTTACAT
>NC_040917.2:1680954-1711345 GCF_004126475.2 Phyllostomus discolor | reverse complement strand
AATGGAAGAGTAGCTCCATGTTCTGGTTTGGCTTCAAAACACTTCCTAGATGTAGCAGCTGGTGTCATAGATGAAGATTATGGAGGAAATACTAGTGTTGTACCATTTAATTTGGGCAAAGGAAACTTTGATGTTAAAAGGGTGACCACCTTGCACATCAAATCTGTGAACAGGTATATTATAAAAAATAGGGGAAGTTCAAGATTTGGAAGACATTGAATGGGGATCTGGAGGTTTTGGTTCCACTGGAAATAATTGAAATATATGCTGAAAACAGAAAGTGACAAAACATACTTTTTTCTCAAAAATAAAAAGCTTTCAGTTTAGTGTTTTGGTGCTTAACCAATCTTTAGCTTCCTAAACTACCTAGTTCTCTTATAACCAAGGAAAGGGTACATTTTTGTTTGTCTGCATTGATTATTGTATAGATCTGCATGATAACTTAACACAGGTTACTTTTTTCTGTCAAATGTGTATCAGTTACTGATTCCCCACAGAATTCTATTATTGAATTAAGTAAATGCTGGCCTGGAACAACCACTGCCCTGCAGTGACTGTGGGATGCTGTGGATGGCTCATCAAAACACGAGAAAAACATACACACAGACAACCAGGTCCTGTGGGAAATGAGGGATGTAATGGCCACTCTCTGTAATGGGGAGCACCTTGGCAACTCTCTCTAGGGGAGAGTGCCTCATTCTCCCACCCAAGCAGGCTTTTATTGGGTTTATTTACACAAGAATTCAGGTAAAGCTCATTAATCATTGCCAGGAAGTAAGGATCAACCAATAGATAACAAAGAAGTCTGAGGGTATATTTTGATTCAGGGTCAGATAGCTAAAGAGCTGTAAAACTTTGAGGAGAAACCTACTTCTTGCTTGGGCGCTTATCATTTCATGAGAGCATTCTAAACAAAGCAGGTTTCACAGGGGTTTACATATTCTTTCCTAGGCCTGATCACCCAGGGAACCCACCCTTTCCAGTACAGGGCTGCAGAACCCTCTATCATTGTGTCAGGCTTAGGTGGAGCAAGGGAAGTAAGGCAGAAAAAGAGATCAGGAGATTTTCAAGCAGACAATGAGGATTCAGGCTATTTCAAAGCCAAGGGGCAAGGATCCGTCACCTCCTTTGCTGTAGCCCCAAAGTCCTTTCTTGGGGCCCTCCCATGTGATTGTGCCTGTCTTAGATTGTTCCCCACTTGGGAATCTTACCCGGCATTGGCTAACCTACTAAGCATTGGGACCCAGGCAGGATGAAGAAAAAGGATCAGAAGCAGCACCACTGCCAGGGAGATAAGTTTTTGTCTCCTTGGTGGCTTATGGTCCAAGGTCATTCCGTCAGCCTTAGCCTTGGCGGGGGTTACAGCTTCTTATACCAGGCAGGGCAGTTTCCAACACTCACCCTTGAACAACTTAATTTTCAGTTTACTTTACAATGATAAGCAAAGCCTTTTATGCAGTGGATTTGATTTCTTTTTTTTACAGATTGGTACATAAACTGGACTAAAAGTTAATACAAAGTTAAAGTTAAAAAGCAAAAGACTTATAGTTGTCTCTTTAGATATTTTCTATTTTGAATTTTCATAACAAATCATGGAAATAAATATCTACTTTCTAAACTTTCTCTAGTGGTACAGTTAAGTCACATCAAGGTTATTTGTTTAATTGTGCATCTGAATTCTGAAAACTTTCATCTCACAGAAATGTGGCAGTATCCATTAAACAACCACTTCCTCATTTTCCATAAAACCAAGGCCCAGGTAACTACCTTTCCTTTCTCTGAGTTGCACTCCATTAGAACTCCCCTAAGTGGAAGGCTGTGGCACATGTCTTTGTGACTCAAGTGCTTCACTTAGAACACATTCTAGTTTGACTTTGTGGTACCAGGTGAGAACATATTGTCTATTTCCAGGCAGAGCAGTATTCCATTGTGTGTATGTACTTCATTTTTATAACTTTTTGAAAGGTTTTATTCATTTCTAGAGAGAGGGGAAGGGACAAAGAGAGAGGGAAACACTAGTCTGTATTTGCTTCTTGTGCAACACCTACTGGGGACCTGGCCCAAAACCCTGGCATGAACCCTGACTTGAAATTGTACCAGGAACTCTTTTGTTCACAGTCCAGTACTCCATCCACTGATCCACAACAGCTGGCACTGAATATACTACATTTTTAATGTATTTATCCATTGACCTGGGGGTTGTTTCCACCTATCAGGCTTTTGTTTTTAATGCTACCATTGACACAATCATGCACATGTCTCTTTAGAATCCCCAATTGAATATTTTGGGGTGACATATAACCTGTGACACTTATGTATCTAGACAACGTTCTAACCAACTGAGCAGTGGGTGAGATGGAATAAATTCTATTAATTCTATTAATTTACATTTCTTTCATGCCTTGATATACCATTTTTAGTGCTAAATAATATTTCATTGTGTATATTTCAGTTTCTTTTTCTATTCACCTGTTCACATGTATCTTCATTGATTTGAATTTTTCAAATTTATGAATGATGCTTCTAAAAATAGTCCCATGTAGGCTCTTGTGTAGATAAATTTTTTAGCTCTTTGGTTAAATACTATAGAACACATTTTTGGATTATGTAATAAGTGTATGCTTAGTTGTGTGAGGACATCTAAACCCTTCCCAAGGGACTGCAGCATTTTGTATTTTCACCAGGAAGGAATGAGAGCTCCATTTTCTCCACATGCACATCAGCATTTGCTTTTCTCAGTGTTCTGGATTCTGACATTTCCAGCTGGGGTTTCATGTTGCCTGAATGTGCTCCTTCTTTAATTTTCTTTCTTTTAATTTCCATTTCCAAAAAGACATAAGATGCTGAGAGTCTTTTACACACCATCTTTTTATCTATATATTCTTTTAAAAATATTGTATATATCTATTATTAGAGATGGCTAAGGGAGAAAGGGAGAGAAACATCAATGCCTAAAAAACACAATGATCAGTTGCCTCTCACACACCACCAGAGGTGTCCTGGACACATAACCCAGGCCTGTGTCCTTACCAAGAATCCAACTGCTGACCTTTTGGTTCAAAGGCAGGTGCTCAGTGCACTCAGCCACAAAACTCAGAGCTTAAAAATATTGTTTCTCAGCTCATGGCATCTCCTTTATCCTCATGATGATGTTGGCTTTATTCTTTGTTTTTTTTTTTTTTCTTAGTGCTTCATTTGAGACATCAATATAAATGTTAATACTATGAATTTGAGAAACAAAGTTGGTTTCCAATTTTCCTTGATAAGTATGTGGTGGCCCAAGCTGCAGTGCCTCAGTGCATTGAGCACAATTGCAGTCAAACCAAAGGGTCGCAAGTTGGATTTCCAGTCTGGGGCAAATGCCTGGGTTGCAAACCAGGCTCCCAATAGGGACACGCAAGAGGCAACCACATAGTGATGTTCCCGCCTCCCTCACTCTCTCTCCCTAACCCTCTATAAAAATAAATAAAATCTTTACAGAAATGTATGCAGTGAATAAAATTGTAATTGTTCAATAATATGGAACTTATATTTACAGTCCTTTTTATTTCATAATTTCCATAAAGAAATCATGACTTATCACTTGAAGGTGACATGTTGAGAGATAATTTTTCTTTTTTGGTGTAATAAGGTCTGTTTGGCAGGTATACAGACAAGTAATATGAAAACTGAACCTGGCCTGCATCGTAGGCATGTGCACTTACAGGGAATCCAACTGGCGATCCTTTCAATCAGAGGCACCAGCCCTCAATCCATTGAGCACACAAGTCAGTGTTCCCTGTTTTTCCATCAGATTGTTGTTTTAATTTAGTGTTGTGCAATTTCCTTATATCCTTTGCATATTTAGCATTATTTGTGAATATATTCCACTATTCAGTTGATTGGTTTGTTTTCGTGATTATATCAATTGCTCTGCAAAATCTTTTTTTATTGTAGCCTTGTTTATTTTTTTCTCCTGTCTGCTCTACCTACCATGTTATATCTAAAATGATATTCTTTAAGAGTCATGACAGAGTTTGTCAGATGTCCTTTCTTCTGGTGTTTTAATTGTTTAAGGTCTTAAATTTAGGTTTTGATCCGCTCGAAGTTTATTTTGGTACATATCATAACAAAGTTGTCTACTTATAATGTTTTGTGTGTATTGGTTCAGTTTCTCTCAGACCATTTATGATAGAATCTGTCTGATCTCATTTTATATTACTGACTTTTTAATAAATTAGTTAATGACATGTATTTGTTCATTTTAAAAATTGGGTTACTTGTTTTTTCATGATGTTTTGTAAAAGTCCTTCATATAACCTGGATATTAACTACTTATCAGGTACACTTCGCAGAAATTGTCTTCCTTCTACAGGATGTGATTTTATCCCACTGGTTGTTTACTGTAATGTGCAGTAGTTTTTATATTTGGTGTAACGCTATTTGTTTACTTTTGCTGGTTTACATTTCCTTCGGGTGTTATAATAAAAAAAAAATGTCCTACAATTTCTTTTTAGTGAATTAAGAGCTATTAGCTTTTGCCCTGGCCCTAGTGGCTCAGTTTGTGGAGCAACATCCCTTAAAGCTAAGGTCTCTGGTTTACTTCTGGGAAAAGGAATGTGCCTGGGTTATGGGCCTGTTACCTGGCTGGGGACGTAAACAGGAAACTGCTTGATGTTTCTATATTTTAATGTATTTTTCAATTTGAATATTCCATTTTTCAGCTTCCAATACCAAGTTTTGCTTACTTTTACATTCTCTGTTTTGATTTTTATTTTGGGCATTTACAGGTTTGCTACTATTAAGTACTTGCCATATTTTCTATGTTTCTATATTCAGGTGGGTATTTTCACTTCTTTATTTAGTATTTATTACATTTCACTATACCTAGTGCCAATTTTAATAAATATATTTTAATTTTCTGGTTTGAATTCTTTTTTCTGTTTCCTGTTTTGATATATTTGTTGAATTTCATGACTGTAAACATCTAGGCTTTATGCAATTACTTTCTCCAGGTTAACAGAGAAAAAAAAATAACACTCATCCGAAGTTTAAACTCTAATTTCAGTAAACAAAAGTGGTGTGTGTTTGTTTTTGAGTGTGTGTGAGGTGCAAGTTTAATATAGTGTCAGTTTCTTTCTCAAAGCCAAGGGTATCTGTTTATGATTGATATTGATCTTCAGTCCACTACTTTCTGTGGTATTTCAAGTATTACCCTTCCTTTTCAGTGTGCACTTTAATGTATTCACCATGTGCTGTTATGGTGTGAGCACTGTGTGTCCTGCAAAACAGAAATGCGTATTTTGAAGATGCTTGAAAACAGATCATTGAACACACTGGAACCTCTATGTGTCTAGAAAAGGACTAGGAATGTGGAGTTTTCTTATCCTATTTCCATTGTGTGCCAGGGAATGTGAGCTCAGTGGTTGCCAAGTGTAAGCAACTGTAGTTCCTTTTCTCTGTGACTTTTTGTCATTGTACCCTACTTAGTCTTGCTGCAAACATGTCAGGTTTTTTGAAGAACTCAACACTGTGATTTGTTTAGAAATTCCTTGTAAGTTCAATGTACATTGACCTGAGTGTCATATCTGTCAACTTTTATTTTGTGTCTTTCAGCTGTGTCATCTGCAGACATCAAGGACTTCTTGCAAAGGTCAGGAATAGAAGATTTATTCTTTGAAGCAACACGGGTAAGATATGAGAGGTGTGCCTTTGATGCTGTGTGACATGGAGTGTGTGACAAGACAGAAAGGGTGTTTAAATGAAGAGATCTACTTTTGGAAAATTATTCATGAAAGATACTTATTATCTACAGCTGTGAGAAATATTACAAATTAGGAAAAACTTCAAATTTAAATCAGTTACAATATGTTTCCAAATAAGAAGACTGAAAATAATGTTTTAAGTGTATTTATTCTTGTAAAGAGCAAGTGGCAAACACAGGACCTCCAGGCACAATGTGCCCCCCCCACCTTCTTTTATCCAGCCCAGCACCTTGTTTATGCCCAGTTGCAGTATCGATCCCCTTGCCCCTAGTTAAGGAATGATTACATTTACATGATCCTAAAATTACACATGGCCCATTGAAGGCAACCTGGAGGCTGAAGTGACCCCTGGGAAAGTGAGTTTTACACCCCTGTACTAAAGTCAGTCTGCAAAATGTAAGAAATCGAATAATTTGTGGTGTGTGTAAGCATTTGAATTGTTTAAAAGGTAGAGTGAGAATAAATGTTCAGTCAATAATTTTTGTAATGCCATCATTTAAAATGCATACACATAAAGCTTAAATGGGATCAATTTGATAATGCCTTTACTAAGGAAATATGCTTCTTTTAGAGATAACGTTTTTCTTGTTTAATTGTATAATATTTTAATAACCTTGGGAGTGATTTTTCATGCAACCAACATGGTTTAATAGGCATCAGAATATGCTTATTTGGGAATAAGTGCGCAAGTTTAATGAAGTTACATATGTCACAAAAAGCCTTTCTGTGTTCAATGTTTACTAGAGTAAATGGGACTCAGACAGAAGTAGTCAATGCAATGCAAATTGGAAGAATTCTATCCACGAGGCAAATCCTAATGTACCTAATTAGACTCAGCTTCCAGATAGCCATTATGAAGGTGGAAAAATCTTTGACCAAAAGTCAAATCACAATACTCATAAGGAGTTTCCTATTCTGAAGCTAAAAAAACAAACAAACAAACAAATAAATAAATACATTGCATGTTTACAGGAATCTTCAAGTAGCACTGAAGAAACAAATATTGCTGTTGGGCAGAAAGATTACAAATATTTACCATGCATGAAAGTCTTCAATTAAATACCTAATCTACATGCACTTAACAGAATAGGTTACAGAAAAGAACACAAGTGTACTGTCTGTGGTAAAACAGGTCATTGTTTTTCAGATGTAAATCTACATAAAAAATTATCCTGGAGAAAAGGCTGATATGTTCAAAAAAAGTGGCAATGAATTTAGGATTACCTCAACCCTTACCCATCATCACAGATTTCACACTGGGCATGGGCCTGGTAAATATAAAGATTGTGGTAAAGCTCATAGCCAGTCTTCAGATTTCCATGAATATCAAAAAAAATTTATACAGGAAAGAAAATGTTCCAATGTAGTGAAGGTGACAGTGCCTTTAAGAGTCCTGTAATCTTACAGAAGATCAAAGAATTCATAGTGGAGCAAAGCATTATGAGCGTAGGGAATGTGGAATAACTTTTAGGTGGTCCTCAACCTTTACTTGTCTTCAGAGAGTTCATACTGCAGGGAAACCTTGTAAATGTATACAATATGACAAAGCATTTACACAGTCTTCAAACCTTACTTGCCACCAAAAACTTCATACTGGAAGGCACTCTTATAAATGTACACATTGTGGGAAAGTATTTCCATACTCCTCAAGCCTTACTCAACATCATAAAACTCATACTGGAGAGAAACCTTATGAATGCACACAGTGTGGCAAAACCTTTAGCCAGACTAGATACCTGACTGAACATCAGAGAATTCATACTGGAGAGAAACCTTATGAATGTACACAGTGTGGCAAAACCTTTAGCCAGACTAGATACCTGACTGAACATCAGAAAATTCATACTGGAGAGAAGCCTTATGAATGTACACAATGTGGGAAAGCCTTTAGACATCGGGGAACATTTATTCATCATCAGAAAATTCATACTTGAGAGAAGCCCTATGCATGTACACAATGTGGAAAAAACTTTAGCCGGAATTCAGTCCTTACTCTACATCAGAAAATTCATATTAGAGAGAAACCTTATGAATGTACACAGTGTGGCAAAGCTTTTAAATGCTCCTCAAGCCTTACTGGACATCAGAAAATTCATACTGGAGGAAGCCGTATGAATGTACACAGTATGATTAAATCTTTAGCTGGACTGCACACCTGACTAGACATTATAAAATTCCTACTGGAGAGAAACCCTATGCATGTACACAATGTGTGAAAGCCTTTAGGGTCCTATCAACATTTACTAAACATCAGAGAATTCATACTGGAGAGAAACCTTATGAATGTACTCAATGTGGCAAAGCCTTTAGCCAGACCTCACATCTCACTGGGCATCTGAAAATTCACACTGGACAGAAGCCTCATGACTGTACTCAGTGTGTGGAACCCTTTAGTCTCCAGTCAGCACTTACTGGACATCAGAATCTTCATACTAGATAGAAGCCTTATATATGTGAAATGTGTGGTAAAGCGTTTAAACTGCCCTGTAACCTTTCTCAGCATTGAAAATTTCAGGTAGGAAAGCCATGTTGTAAATGTTGAGTATGTCATAAAGCATTATTACAGCCCTCACATATTACTCAACATCAAATAAATCACACCAAAGAAATGCCTTGGACATGCACCTTATGTGTTAAAGGCTTTAACCAGTCCTCAATGCTCATTCATCACAAAATATATTTATACTCTAGAACAGCTTTGAAATGTACATCATGGGTAAAGCCTTTAGCAACTTCTAATTCTTACTAAACTACAGAGAATTCATGCTGGACACAAGGCTTATAAATGTTGAGTAGGTGACAAAAGTTTTTGACATCAGTGCATTCATACTGGAGAAAACACATATAAAAGTAGTGTATATAAGAAGTGTTTTAGGCATCAGAACTGCCTTACCCAATATGAGAGACATCCATCTGCAGAAAAAGTATATACATGTAGAGACTGTGACAAGATTTTCACCTATATCCAAAACGTAACCAACATTTTCAAGCTCATTTTTGCTACATTCACTTCTTATGTGGCATATGAGAATTCACACTATAAAAATAATTGAAAGGAAAATTGTAGGAAATCATATAGTTAGGCCCACTGTATCATTATACATCAGGGAAATCCACAGTGGGGTTCATTTTTCTGTTCCTAAACAATGAATGACTTTTGTGAAATTACGCAGTTCCCATAATCCCAAATAATGAATATGTGAAAGTGGCCAAAAAGTGTAAAAATTCAGGAATGTATCAAGTTTGATAAGAGGCCCCAGATATCATAACTCAGAGTATAGAGTTAAAGATAGGTTTCAGGTATTGCTCTAAGCCAGAATATTACTATAGAGAATCACCCAGTTTAAAAGCAACAATCACGACTTTTCAGAGTGCTTCAAAATGTCAAGGAGATACATGACTAGATCTGTATAATTACTCAGAATATAAACTATTGTATATTTATGTCATGTGAAATATTTGTAGAAAGAAATATTAAATTGATACCAGTCTCTTATCTGTTGATGCTACCATGTTTTTATTCCTGGTGTGTGTGTGAAATCAATGGGTTGATTGCTGTTTCCTTCACAACCTGTGAATTCTTGTATATTAGGTGAGCTTCACTCATGATTACATTTGTATATAATGTTGAGGACACTGTAATGCACAATGTATTTAAAAACTCTAAATGAAATTGCTGGTTTTACATTACTCAGAATTTTATTTTATGTTACCATGGAAGTGATGATATTTTCCATTGTAGTAATACATAGAAACATTATAAATGCTAAGTAATTTTCCAAACCTCTCTTTAAAAAATATGTCAATTTATTAAAATCTTGATGTATCTTCATGGTAGTCATAGTCAAATGTGTTGATTTGTTAAAAATAAAGAAGCCATCAGCACTGTTTGAGGGTGTATGGACAGTTCATCCCTCAGTGCATAGCGTTGTTTTACGTCCATGTTTGCTCAACAGTCAGCATGCACACAGGAAACCAAAGAAAAGCACACTATGGGACCATAATGTACAAGAACAGGAACACCGCCAGATGTTTCCAATGTGTGTCTTGAGAAATGGTAACAAAAGCGTACTGTGCTTATTTAGATGATGTGTGAATTTATATTTTTATTAATAAAGGTGAATGCACTGGAACATATTTACATCTTTAACATTGCTCAATTTACAGATACACATGTGTTATTTGGTAATGTAATGCAAATATGGCATTAGGAGTTTCTTTTCATGGTGTCCTTAGACATTAAATAATGTGAAAATTTTCTCATTCATATATTCTCTTGTAACTAATGCAGAACTCTTATAATTACCATGGGTAATATGTGTTTTTTGAGGACTTCAGCAAAGCTGATGTATAATATTGCTGTGGTGGAAGTTATTTTTGTAACCAGGATCCTTGAACTGCCACAAACTCCCCTGTAATTTCACACAGTAGACAACATCTCACAGAGTCACAATTAAATGTACCTTCTTGACCTGACTTACTGGCAGCTGCTCTAAGCAACGGTCTTCCTTCCACCTCAGGCCTTTCACCAGGCATAACCATTAGATAAGATCTCTGCACACTTAACCAAGATCTTGTTTTTGTTTGTGTTTATTTTGAATTATATAAACTTAGCTCAAGAACCCCTAAGTCCTCTGCACATGAACCCTAATGAATCACATGTTCTGTCATCTTGCACAGTCTCCCAGAATGTGGCCTCATCCTCACACATAGCTGCTGCAGGTCTGCTGAGCATGTCTCCCAGGGTCAGTGGGGAATAAAATGGTCTGCTTCAATTTGTTCTGTAGTCTTTTACACAACTGCTGCTCACTATCTGGAACCAGGTTGCACTGCTTAACAAATGCAGATTTTATTTTTTTAAATATTTATTTATTTATTTATTTGGTTATTTATTTATTTATAGGGTGAAAGGAAAGGAGGGAGTAAGAGAGGGAGAGAAACATCAACGTATGTTTGTGTCACACATGGTGCCACTGGGGACCTGACCCACAATCTAGGCATGTGCCCTGACTCTGAGTTGATATGGCCACCCTCTGATTTAGAGCCCACATTCCCCATATTGAGCTACACCAGCAGGGCAAAGTGTAGGGCTGCTATGTTGCTTTGTCTTTGTATGTTGGACTTATGAAGTGAGTGTCCTATAGAATCCATTGGCACAGGCTCCCCGTTCACCCAAACTGGGGGCTCCTGTTGTGTCCTCCTTTCCATTGTGGGCAGTGCACACACTGCCATCGTAATTTAGCCTTGGTTTCTTTTGTACTTGAATGGGATGGATTTACACCTGGGCCAGTCTACTGTGAGGACTAGCCCAAACCACCCAACTCCACCCCTAGTGCTGTGCCATTTCACCTGTTCAGGGGCCGACAGCTCAAATCTGGACTTACTTCATGGTGAATTTTCTTACCAGAGAGGTTGTTTCTTCAGTGTATTACTTGTGAAGATTTAGGTGGTACTTTCACATGAAATAAAGCTGTCTCCCAAATGTTCTTGCTTTGAAATATCCACTTGTGCTGCCACTTCTGCCCTGCTATGTGACTTGATATGAGACACAAAAAGATCTTCAGATGCCTGCTACTTCAGATTATCTTAGAGGTACCCAGGAAATGTTAACATGTAAAAAATGTCCTGCTTTTAATGGCTTGAGAACAAAGGCTGCATGCAGGTGTTACAGACTATGCAGAAGTCAGATGGCCTGTTTGATAGGTATTAGAAAAGTCGGACGCAGAATCAGCACAGGGCAGATATATGGAAAAGCTGTGGGGAACAGATTGAGGGTGCCTGCAGTTTTGGTGGGGCAAGATATCAGGGAATCACCAGAGCAGAGCTAACAGCTGTAGTCAGGTGGTAGGGGACTCAGGTACGGTGTCAGTCCTACTGAGTCTTGTGGTGCTGTTGGGTGTTCTTGTGGAAACAGAATAATTACCTCTGACGGCACATCTGTCTGAGAGAAAGTTGCCCCTCCAGCTCTCACCATGATGCCAAACCATTAATTTCTTCTTTGCATGTCCAACTGCTACCATGATGCTTAAACTCAGAGTGACTGAGTCCTTGTAATTCCATTTTCATGCCCTTTAAGGGGAACATGGGGGACTCCATGTACTTGCCATGTCCCTCCAGAAAACCTTCACTGGCTTCTACAGCCAGAGTTTATGGGGACTTGTCTTCCCACCAGTGGTGGGGGTGGGGGTGCGGGGGTCTTGCTGGGAACCATCACTCTTTAGGTGGATCTTCTGCAGCCAAGTTCTCTCTTCCAGTTTGAACCACTACACAAAATTGTGGATGTGGGATGTACAATTTTCATACCTTTGCCCCTTGTACCCATTTCTATGTGTCTTTCCTTATGATCAATTGTGGGACTTCGGCTGAGCCAGATCAGGTGGTTTCAGAAAGATGGTTGTTCTGTAGTTTAGTTGTAATTCTGATATACTCATGGAGCATTTGAGTGTAGGGTTTACGTTTTCTGTAATCTTGATCACAACCCCTAATCTTTCTCTTTTTAGATTACATGTATATGATACCTGACAGTGATTATTCATTTTTTCCCTACCTCTGCTTTATTTCACTTAGCAGAATGTTCTATTTCATGTATGTGGGTACCAAGGGCAACATTTTTTAGTCTGGTATCACTGAATAATATATTCTATTATTATTCATTTTATATGAAATATTATTTTTTTATTTATGTGTTGTGAAACATTTTCATTCTTCTCATGAATTGGCTTTTGTAAAGAATGCTCCAATGTGCCCTGGCTGGCGTAGCTCAGTGGATGGAGCGCGGGCTGGGAACCAAAGTGTCCCAGGTTCGATTCCCAGCCAGGGTACATGCCTGGGTTGCAGGCCATAACCCCCAGCAACCGCACATTGATCTCTCTCTCTCTCTCTCTCTCTCTCTCTCTCTCTCTCTCTCTCTCGTTGTGCGTGGGTCACTGGCCAGCAGTGAACGGAACACTGTGGATGGCTCGCCGAAAAACATGCGAGAAACAAACAAACATGCACAGAGACAAGCTAGTTTCTGTGGGGAAGTAGGGACGAAATGGCCACCCCCCCTAGTGGGGAGGGCCCTGATTTACCATCCATCCATGCTTTTATTGGGCTCATTTTGCATAATAATTCAGGTAAAGTACAGTACTTATCAGGGGGAAGTAAGGAACTATACAAAACAAGGAATTCTGCTGGTCTATTGAGTCGGGGTCAAAGAGATGTAAGACTTTGAGGAACAAACTAACTTCCTCCTTGGACCCCTCTCATTCAACTGAGAGCATTCTAAACAAAGAAGGTTTCACAGTAATTTACATGTTCTTTCTTAGGCCTGATCACCCGGGGAATCTGCCCTTCTCAGCACAGAGCTGCACCACCCTGTCATTGTTTCAGGCTTAGCACAGGAACTAAGGTAATAAGGAGATTTTCTCCCAGATGATGAGAACTCAGGCTATGTCAAAGCCAAGGAGTGAGGGTCCGTCACCCTCTTTTGCTGCAGCCCCCCAAATCCTTCTTTTGGGGGGCCCTCCCAAAGTGATCGTGCCTGGCTTAGGTCATTCCCCCCTTGGGGAATCTTACCCGTCTTTGGCTAACTGACCAAGCTTTTTGGGGTTCAGCTATGAATAAAGCAGCAGAAGCAGCATTCCTGCCAGGGAGACAAGCCCTTGTCTCCCTGCTGGCTTACGGTTCCAAGGGCGTTCCATAAGCCTTAGCCTAGGCAGGGGTTTCAGCTTCTGATAGCAGTCAGGGTGGTCCCCAACATCTCCCCCTTTTTTAGTTTTTAAAATCAATTGTAGTTGTTAAGCCTGTGAAACCTACTTTTGCTGTTTTGGAATGCAAATCAGAAGAAAAGCAACATCTACATACATCATAAGGCAATAATAGAAATTAAAGCAGAAACTAAATTCTATGGGTTGTGAATACCTAAATTTCTAAATTCAGTGCAAGAAAACATATTAAGGGAAAAACAAAAGTATTAGGTCTGATTACATTTCAATCTATGAGAGAAATTACATAGACATCAGGAAAGGCAAATCACATGGCAGTTTGAGCATAATGCAAGCCTGACTTTTTATGAGAGGATTTCTTAACAGGTGCAGTTCTACGCACTGACTCATCACCTACTTTCTTACGTGGGTGTTGAGTTTTAATTTTACATCTGCCAGAATGTTTTTTCATAACTTCTCCCCTGTTTTCAGTTAGGCCTGCTAAGGGTTCCATAAAGGTGGCTACTTGCTGGTCTCTGACACGACCCTGGGAAAACAATTTGCAAATACACCGAAGTACACAAATCAATATTACAATCAGTAAACAACCAGTAGCTCCAAAAACCCAAATTCTCAAATTAATTACATCAACCCATGTTTTAGGATTCAGCCAACTAATATTTTCATTAAAATGTCCTGCTCAAAAAATGTCCTGTTTGGTTAAACGTTGAATGTCCTGCAGCTGCTGATGTAACTCCAACTGCAATTTATCAATGTGTCCTTTTAAATTAGTGGAGAAAGCTCCCCTCAAGTGATGTTATATATCAGTCCAGGTATGTTGGCTGGACTTCCATTGTAGCGGTGTGATGCACAGTCTGGGGAAACCAGGGTCACAAGTTAGGTGCTGACGAGTCACGAGTGCATCCTGGCATTCGCCAATCCAGTCCAGTGCCGATTCAGCTGCAGAAAGGCGGGTCAGGATCTCCTGATCTATTTGAGCCTGTTGGACTAATTCTAAAGTAGTATTGATTAAACAATAAGTGCAACCAGGTGTTAACAAACTGTCAGACTCATAAGGAGGGCAGTGCATTGTTAAATGCTATAATGCCATTTGGATTCAGTCACTTTCTGGTCATATTCTGGAGATGACAGATTTGGAAAGAGTTGGAAGGCACAATTAAATCATAACCACTATTAATGACTGGTCTTGTTAGATTTATGCAAACCTTATGTCATCATTCGCTCCTTCAGAATGCCAAATTCTGGAGGGATCAGGCAGGGAGAAAAATATAAAGTGTGAAGGAAAATCCTTTTCCTTCTGATATCTACCAGGCTCCTGAAAACTTTCACTTCCACAGACCTTCTGAAACATTCACAAACTCTCTATTCTTTCTTTCATACACCTTCTGATATCCACCAAGATTGCATCTCCATGCCTTATACCTTCCATTACTAACACACACCACATAATTCTTTCTTAAAATGTTCACTTCCACAGACTTTCTGCAACATTCACAAACCTTCTATTCCTTCTTCCATACTTTCTGATATCCACCAAGATTACATCTCCATGCCTTATACCTTCAATTATTAACTGACACCACACAGTTCCTCCCTAAAACTTTTACTTTTCCATTTATCTTTACAGTTTCCCATTTACATTCCTATAGTGTGAAGTTTCAACCTTCCCTGAAATCCTCAATTTCCTTTACAGAGCAGATACAGAGCAAAATTCATCCTTCTGTGTGGGGGTGAAGGTGGGGCCTCCATGATCTGCTCACTCAATTTGCACACCATTTCACTGTCAGAATCAGATTCCTCCTCGTCTAGCTCTTTTTTCTTTGCCCAAATGAACTCGAGAGAATCCCTGACAAGCCTCCAGGTTACAAAGGTGTGTACACCAATAGATATACCACTGTTTTGCAAAGATTTCAACCTTTCACCCACTTTTCCCCAAACATCAATGAAAAGCTCTCTGCCCTTTAAATAAATTACAACCCATGTTTACCTTCCTTTTTTTTTTTTTAAAGAAAAGGCTTCCTTTCATTTATTTTTAATTGGCCAAAACAAATCACCTGATTACTTTTTTCAAGGCAAATCGTTTGTTCTTCCAAACTTGAGAATTAAATTACCATTTACCCAATTATAGGCAGTCGCAAAGAGAGAAATGACCTAGAAAAGAAAGACCCAGTTCCCTGGAAATTCAACGGATCCACGACATGCCCGAGAAAGAGTACAGGGTCGTTGGCCCTTACCTGGGCTGTTAGCGCACAAATCCACCCAAAGTTGATGCGTTGTCCACAGCGACGGCTCGTAGCCGCTGGTTCCAAGTGGTCTCGAACGGCGTCCCACCTCTGTGGTCCCGAATTGCGGCCCCACGTTGGGCGCCAGCTGTTTTGCGTGGGTCACCGGCCAGCAGTGATGGTTCCCACCAGTCAGGTTCTGATACCAGTCAGGGCGGTTCCCAACAGTCTCTCTCTCTCCTTTCCCTCTCTAAAAATAAATAAATAACATCTTAAAAAAAAAAGAATGCTCCAATGAACATTGCTATGCAGGTTTCTCTTATAGGTAGTGATTCTAATTTTTGGATATATCCCCTTACTGGGATGCCTTGATCAAATGGTTTTCCTTTCTAAACTAATATGTAAGAGCTTTGCACTGATTCCCTAGTGGATTCACCAGTTTACATTCCCAACAATGGTGTGCTAGGATTCCCTTTCCCATCATCTCACCAACACTTGTCTCTGTGGTTTTTTGGACACTACTTCTGAAAATTTAAAGGTGGTATCTTAATGTGGTTTGGATTTGAGTTTTATTGAAGAGAAGAGCTGGGAATTGAGACCTTGGTTGGAAAAGCATTTTGTTTTTAAAATATTTTCATAACTTTTTATGTTCTCGATGCTATATTATGTTTTATAGTTTTAAACACTCCTTTCATAAGATTATTTTTAGGGGGTCCTGTTTTGGATATTTTACCAGAGTAGTATATGACCTGTTGTTTAGCATTTATTCATATTCTGAATAAAAATTGTCCTGATATTCATGTTCACATACCAGAAATATGTGTATAATATTCTCCCTCAATGTTAAGATTAGCAGTATGGTTATTGGAAATTGATGTGCATGTGGGGCTTATGGTGGAAAAACACCCATTTTTCAAAACTAAGGTAACTGAAAATCATGAGTGAATTTATTGTAAGATTTTCTGTATCGAATTACTCTAAAATTAAATTGAACTGCATGTGTCCAGTATTTCATTACTAAATAATTCTATTTCTTTAGTATTTCTGGAAATTGGAAGTCCATCATTTGGAAATTTCCCAACTATGTTCAGCATACCTTTACATTTGTTGGAATTTTAGTTTTCAAAATAACCTATTTATTTGGAAACTTAAATGTTAGTAAACCTAGAGATGTTTACATGTGGTCAATAATCCATTTTCCACATGTTATCAAGACATGAAACTCAATAGAAGCCAGTAATACAAGAGAAATCTACCAAACTGTGGAAATTTTCTAAAAATGTGAAAAGCCACAGAGAAAATACAAGTCACACTGTGTGAAAAGTCAGCTAATGATGTATGTCACAGAAACAAGCTTGTGTTTTAATCGTTCATTATCTTTAGTGTTTATACCAGTAATCTGATATGTTAGAAAAACGATGTTACTATTTTTGAATTTTAACTAAAACATCAATATCTAGTGCAGTCTGGGGAGCAATCAGTATGAATAAAGCTCTTACTTCATTAGATAGGGATCATTCTTATCCATTGCTACTGGAAAACACCAACACTCAATATAAAATTCCTAAAGGTGTACATAAGCATCAGAGAAGGCAGGGGATTATGTAAAAATCAAAGTTCATACTCATTAGATTCAGGGTGTGCAGCTCTAGAAAGACCACTTCAGGTTTACAGAAAGTATGCTCTACTAACGGACCACTAGAGGCACCACTGGGCTTTTCATGGAAAGAGAAGGATAAGTTTCTATTGAGAGATTATATGGTAGATACAACACAGAAGAAATGGTGCTTTTATTAAGTAAGTAGAAATAGATGGTACTTAAAAGATTGTCTATAAACATGGCCAATTCTTAGAACTTGTCAATATAGAAGTTGCCAGGGAGAGGGATATAAAAAAAAAAAAAAAAACCTGGAATAGTATTTGTAACTGTATTATGCACATTGCATTTGTGTCCTAATTCTTCCACTTCTCATTGGAAATGTATCTTATGTTTCCTGTTTTAATGATAAAATTTAACCATGAATTATAACCCTGCATAGACAATGTTTATTTTACCAACACAATTTTCATTTCATATTTATTCATTTTTACTGATTGATTATTATAGGTAGCGGGAGTGATAGAGAAAGGGAAACATTTTTTTGCTGTTCCACTTATTTTTTTTACTAAATAGTTTATTGTTGTTCTATTACACTTGTCCAGTATTTCCCTCATTGCTTTACTCCAACAGCTCCTTCCACAATCCCCACATTGAATCCCCACCCTATTTTCTTGGATCTCTCATACATGGTCCTTCACTAGTTTCTTCCCCTTCTTTTCACCCTTATTCCTCTCCCCCTCTCCTCTAGTTTCTCTCAGGGTCTTCCTTGTCCCCATGCCTCTGGTTCCATTTTGAATGTCAGTTTGTTTTGTTCATTACATTTCTCTTCTAGGTTAGATCATATGGTATTTGTGTTTCAGTGGCTGGCTTATTTCACTTAGCATGCTGCAAATAATAAAATACTTGTTTTGAGATTGGATCACTTAGGGAAATGATTCTGGTTATTAGTACACAATGGAAATGTATACTTTGTTTGATAAACTAGACATTTTATACATCGACACACAAACCTTTTAGCATTATTTTGAACTTGCAGTGAGGATAGTGGAAGAAATGCAAAAATATCTAGTGTTTGGTCTGTGTATTGAAATTGATGAGCCAACAAATGGCTTCAGAAAATAAAGAATGATGAGAGTTTTGGGGTCTTAGGGTGTGTCCAGGTTGGGCCTGGGCTGCAGTGACATGTTGAACGTATGATGCTTCAGCTGGCATCACACTAGGAAACTCTCGAGCTGCATTTTTAGTATTCCCAGACTGAGAGAAGAGGGAGAAGATGCAGCAAGACTTTAAACATATGAATGATCAAGTGTTTACAATTGGACTCATTGGTTTTTAATAAGACTGAGTGTTTAGTCTTCAAACAGTTGATTTCTTGGTTAGGAAAGACCCTGGTTTTCATGTTGCAGATACTTTATGAGAACCTTTGTTTTGTAGGGGATGCCCATATGGGGTTTGTTGTAGGCCTTTTTTTTGTTGAAAATGCTTGTAAACCTCTATTTGTATACATTGCATAAGATAATTTTACACCAGGTTAAGGGAAATTGATTATTTGTCATGTTTATTAGATAAGAATCATTAAAGAAGTGTTTTACAAAATGGGGAAGATTCCAAAGCCTGTGAAAGTGTTGATTTCAAACATAGATAGGCCCTGGCTGGTGTAGTCCAGTAGATTGAGTGCTGGCCTGAGAACTAAAGGTCTGCCAGTTTGATTCGGAGTCAGGGCACAGGTATGGGTTCCATCAATAGAAACATTGATTTTTCTATCCCTCTCTTTCTCCCTCATTGCCCCTATAATAATAAAAAAAATATTTTTTAAAATTATACTAAAGAAAATTTTGATAGGATGCAATGTGCGTCATGGTTCATGTAGAAGTCTATTGAAACATTTTTATTTAATCCAATTTCATAGCATTTTCTCTTTTGAAATAAAAAAAAATGTATGTACAACAAAAACAAGTTAAGTGCTCTATAAGTGTAAAGAAAAAGGGTTGCTTTTCGTGTTCAGCGAATGAACCAGAATGACACAGGCGGTGAACAGAAATCTGTGGTTGACTGAAGTAAGGTGCTTGAGAATCAAGTGTGTGGAGAACAAGCAGCACACAGTAAAGTAAAAGTAAATAGAGTGATGAAGAAAATGGATCCCAAGATTGTGGGTGTGTTTCTAAACAAGGGGAGTATCTCCATCGCCAATGTCTACATTCTATTCATCCATTTCTTCCTGACTGGTTTTCATATTCAGAGTCAGCTCATTCAGCAGGGAAAGTGAGGTTTGCACTGCTGTTATCGTGACAACTGACACCCGATGTCCTCCACCCATAATTTGTTCGCATCACAAAAAATGTTATTTTATAGTTAATTTTAATTTTTCCACTGATTTAAAACCATAGTTCAATAGTCCTGACTTCAAAAATGAAAGAGCTGATTTGCAGGCAGGACTTCAAGAGTGTAACTGTGTCTTATCCCAGACTCCTAAACTGAACATTAGGAATTAATTTGAGGGTCCACTTGAACTTAAAACTGAAAATTCCAGAACACTCTAAATGAAGGACATGGCCCTGAGTCCCTTTGAAATACGAGTCCAGTTAATTTAAATGGCTCCAGTGAAATTCCTCATGATAAACAGAGTGTATTAGTGATCAGAAAGTATACTTGTTCTTTCAGGGAGGACTGAGAAGTGCAGGGACCCTGCAATAAACCTCAAAAGCCAGACATGTATTGCTAAAAATGGTGGGTGTAAGTAATAATAATGTGAGTGCTCTTCTTCCACACAAAATGCTCTTTTGAAACATACGTACTGTGTGTTGTTTACACTTGCACACAGTTCTATCATAAAATTCATTGTAACCTCATAAACTTACAATGACCATTGGAAGTATAAATATTTATTAGAAGAAATAAGTGAGGGAGACCTGCTTTCTCTGGCAGGAAGGCATACTTTCTAGTACAGGTGAACAGGTACAATAAGAGATAAGCAAACAGAAGTGGTAGATGTTTATTCTCAGGACAACTGGAGTCAAGAGAAGGATCATTCCTCCCTCTGGCCCCCAGAAATAGGTCCCTGAACTACATTCCACCCAGGAAAACTGCACATTTGTTGTGGACCAAAGTCCAGTGAGTACCAAAGTTTTCTACTGAGTGGTAAACATATTGAGATGTTACTCTTGTGTTTTCCCAGAACATGTTATGTGAGGAGGACCCTACAAAGTGCTTTGAATCAGGGGAGGCTCATTAGAGGTTTATATTCATTTGTTACTGTAATCATGCACAGATGGAACTTTTCAAAAAAAATGTATTACTGGAATTCATGAAATATTTATGAAGAATTGTTTGGGGACCCAGAAAGCATTTTGCCTTGCTATACTACTGTGTGCTTATTTAAAGGATGTGCATTGTTCTTTTGATAGGCAGACTGCTCTTAACACATTGTATGTGGGAAACCTATTTATATGTTTTACTTTGACTGGTAGTAGAGTGCATGATAAAAACTACCTGCAAACACTGTGTTATGAAGAAAAATGCAGTTTTTCTCCTCTTTTGTAGAGAAATATTTCTAGTGTGTTTTCTCTCCTCTATGACCCATTTACACACAAATATTACCACACTCACAACCACAGTAAAATCTCACACCCTGGATACCAAATTGTGGGATTTCCAATACACCGAGCAATCCTCTCAGACACCAGCTGGGTATTAATAGATTAGGTAATACTGAATTGAGAGTCATACAGTACTAAACAACAGTAGTTATAAATGTAAGAGAAAAATTACAAATAAAAAGTGTGAAAGAATCATGTAAAATGCCATTATAGGACTATCATAAACTAAATTTTGATGAAAATCTCATACATTTTCTAATTTTGTTGAAGCCTTACAGAATGGTTCCTAAGTCCAGTGGGGTGGTCAAGTAAAGGATGTAACAACCAAGGAGAGTTGCAACCTAGAAGCGGGCATAGGTACACACACGATGCCTCCTCACGTGCCCAAAAGAAGCAAAAGAAAAATTTAACAACAAAAAACAACCAGAAACAACAGAAAATCAAACTGGATGGATGTCAGTTAACGAAGGAGTTAAAGAATGAACATTCATGCAGACTGGTAGGAGGGGTGGAGATGGGCAGTCAGGCAGAGAGGACTCTGTGCAAGGCAGTGAGTAAAGGACCCGGTGTGGGTGCAGCTGGTGGAGGAGACAGACACACATTCAAGTGCAGATGAATGGGGAAGAATAACTGGGAAGTGAGACAGACTGGGCAACCCAGGGTTCTAGTGTGGGGAAATAAAGCCTCAAATCTGTGATTGAAAACACAGGTGTAGGTTCAGGTGACAGAAGCAGACACTCCCAGCCTCACATGAGAATTCATTGGAGAGACTCACAGGGCCGTAGAATGCACACAAACACAGTCACCCAGGAATCAGCACCAGAAGAGCTCAATGTGACTGTGGATAATGGGGGAAGTGACTGAAAACTGGCAGAGAGTGGAGCAAGTGCCATTGTTCCCACTCAGACCCCTCCCCCACATAAGCATCACAATGGAGTGATGTGGGTTTCCCTGCTCTGGTGAACATTTAAGGACCCAACCCTTACAATTCAATAGGGGCACTGAGTCCCAAAAATGGACCCAATGAAAGAACAGACCAAAGCTCCACAAAAAATACAACTAAGCAATGAAGTCATAGCCAACCTATCATATGCACAGTACAAAACACTAGTAATCTGGATGCTAAAAGAATTAGTTGAATATGGTCATGAATTAGATGAAAGAGTGAAGGCTATGCTAACTGAAAAAAAAAATGTACAGGGGACCAACAGTGACAGGAGGGCAACTGGGACTCACATCAATAGTATGGACCAGAAGGAAGAATCATTCAACCTGAAAAGAATGAAGAAACAAGAATTCAAAAAAAAAAAAATGAGAGGCTTAGGAACCTTCAGGGCATCTTGAAACGCTCCAACATTGGAATCATATGGGTACCAGAAGGAGAAGAGGAAGAGCGAAACATGTCAACTTATTTGAACAAATAATGGAGGAGAACTTCCCAAATATGTCAAAGGAAATAGACTCCCAGGAAGTCCAGGAAGCTCAGAGAGTCCCAAAGAAGTTGGATCCAAGGAGAAACACACCAAGGCACATTACAATTAAATTAGGCAAGAATAAAGGTAAGGAGAGAATCTTCAAAGCAGCAAGAGTAAAGGAGAGAGTTATCTAAAAGGACTTCCCATAAGTCTGTCTGCTGTGTTCTCCAAATAGAACTTGCAGGCAAGAAGGGGCTGGAAAAAAGCATTCCAAATCATGAAAGGCAAAGACCTACATTCAAGATTACTCTATACAGCAAAGCTGTCATTTAAAATCGAAGGACCAATCAAGTGCTTCCCAGACAAGGGCAAGTTAAGGGAGTTCACCATCACCAAGCCTTTATTAGATAAAATGTTAAAGGGATCTACCTATGAAAAAGAAGATGAAAAATTTGAACAGTAAAATGAAAACAAACTCATAGTTATTAACAACCACACCCAAAACAAACACAACAAACTAAGCAAACAACTAGAACAGGAACCGATGCATAGAAATGGAGATCACATGGAGAGTTATCAGCGAGGGAATGGAGGGGGAGAGAGGGGAAAGGGTACAGAGGATAAGTCGCATAGGTGGTAGATAGAAAATACACAGGGAGAGGTTAAGAATAGCATGGGAAATGAAGAAGCCAACAAACTTACATGTATGACCTGGGGACATGAACTAAAGGGGGGGATGTGGGTAGGAAGGCATGTGCAGTGCGAAAGGGAATAGGCAGGGGACATGGGGAAACTGTAACAGCTTAATCAATAAAATATATTTTAAATAATAATAAAAATATATATGTTGCTACCAAAAACGAAAAGGGATATGACCAAGGAGAAATATGTAGACAGGAATCCGGGCCCCAACACAGGAACCTCCTCACAGTTCTGCCCCACATGTCTCCCTCTTCACCAGGCCTGTATGCAGATACAGCCCATCATGGGAATGCTCTGCTGGGACTCCCACCTGTGTGAACTTTGATAAAGTGTGCATGCGCTCTTATGAGACTATGGGATGTAGTTACAGAGCTGAGACGTCATACAAATCTTCATGGGTTTGGAGTTTCCAGTTCCATACTGATCCTCTGAGTTGACATTCCTGTGCAAGTAAAGCCAGAGAGTCGCTACTGTGGTTGAAATGCTCACTGTCCCACCTCCCGCAGCTGTGTGTCCAGAATACAGGTGAGACATCCCTACACCCTGACCTGTTTGCTGCCAGGTGGATGGGCCATTTTTGCCGAATTACTGAGGCCCTCCTGGCAGAGGTGTCTCCCCATTTCTTATGTGGGTTTGCTGCTGAGGGATGTTGCCTGAGCAGGCAGCCCACTGCTCACCATTTAAAGTCACAAGTCAGGTAGAGCACAGAATCTGTGCCTCACTTTTCACAGCCTATGGAGACCAAATTCCTTCTGAGGGTGCAGATGTGCTGAAGCCCCCTTGGATATCCTCCCCGTGTAATAAGATGCACTTCAGATACAGAGAGTGGTTTGGAGGCGAGGAGTTGTGAAAGCCAGTGCAGGGACAGCAAAGCAGGTTATGGATGCCAAGTGGGAACTTGATCCCAAAGGCCTCTGCACAATTTTTACAGTTAAACTGTGCCCCTTCGGGTTGCTTTTAGATTAACTGAGGAGATCTAAGAAGTGACATCACCTGTGTGCTGCTACACAGAGGTAGTGAACTTCTCCCATGAGGGATCATTGTTAAATGAAGTGCTGCAGGACAGGCTCAGGTGAACCCACTGATGAGCAGGAGGACTCTGGAATGCATCTGTGAGAGGGGAGAGCAGGCTTTCTTCAAGGAAGATAATGAAATGCTCTGTTGGGTGTGGGGTTCAGGAGAGCAGCACACATTCTTACTGTTGTAGCAGTTTGTGGACCTCTGTGGGAGGAGAGAGCACATGAAGACAGAAAAACTAACTCAGTGTGGTCTCCCTGTGGCAGCTTATTGACCTGCCTCCTCCTGACAAAGGAGAGGAGAGGGTGGGCCATTCAGCATTTCCACCTCCTTCTGCCAGTGATTGTGGTGGGATTAAATAAAAGGTCTGTGCCTTTGAAGACACATTCTCAAAATAAAAACTTGACCCCTCAGCATATGGCCTCCTGAGAAAAGAAGCCCGACTACGAGGATCAGCACCAGGAGGACATGGGAGCTTCTCAGGTAAAAGATGTTTCCTGAGTCAGAGGTTGTGACTCTGATTCCTGTTATTATGATTAGATTCAGAATCAGTGATCCTTCTTCCTTTTGTTTCATGTTCTTGGGTAGTGAAGTTGGTTTAATCCACTGTTTTATGTTTCTTTTTATGATTCTCAAGGGCAATAGTATATGTATAATAGTTTCCTCCTTTTCCTAGGGCCATCTGTGCATTCTCTTTATCTAGGCTGCTCAAAGTCAAGAATTCCTGCCTGTAATCAATAATCTTCAAACACTGAAGTCATCTATTCTGTGACAGGTCAACCTTGGATGGCAGTCACGTGCAGTATATTCGCTGGGATGGAATCAGAGACTAGGGTATTGGTGGAGGAGGTATACGTATGGTTAAGTTCATATATCTGAATCATCATCTCTGTATATTAGACGTAAGAAAATGCAGATTTTCCAGTGACAATCACTGTGAATGTTCTAAAAAAGAAGTCAGTAGAATAGACTTTGTCACTCAGTTGAAAAGAAAGTCTTGTTATTTAAATATATAGATAGTTTACTGAATATGAGAGGTACCTGTGGATTGACATTGAAAAACGGAATGTTTACTTACGCTTTTCTTCATATAATGACTTTCTTATTTAGGTATTTCACCACTAGTGTTTCACCTATAAGGAAATATCCTTCTGCATGTCTCAGTCAGTGAATATGGATTGTTCCAATCCACCTGATAGTCACTTGGCTGAGCTTCTCTCCTCAGTGTAGAGTTAATAGATTTTCCTTTTTCATTAACAAGACCCTAGCAGATAATTCTAGAGAGATGTGAAAAAAATATCACATGCCATCTGTACATGTTTGTCGTCTTTTTAACTTCTGTTTGCTTTGAAAAGTGAAGGCCCTGCATTTATTTCATAGACATCATTGGCTTTTGACATGAAGGATGTAGTCAGTGAGGCTGTGTTACTGTACACTTTTGTTATATTGCACACTCATGTCGCAGACATTCTCTACATTATCACTTTTCTTATTTTCAGGTGATTTTACAAGAATCATATTATAAACCTATGTTTAATACAGTTGAATTGTTAAGATCTAGCTCTCCATAAATGATACAGGAACATTTTTAAAGAAATAAAACACTAAGAAACAACAGCTCTAACTTTTCTACTATTATGTGTGTATTTCATTTTTTATCAGCATGTGCATATTTTAAAAATTTAGTTGGTGTTCAAGTACAGTTTTCTGTCTTAAACATTCATGCGGAATAGAAGCAAGAAACAATAATTGAGAACATGAGGAGAGGCTGAATGATCTCTGGGGCAACTTTAAACCTTCCAACATTGTAACCATAATGGTACCAGAAGGGGTAGACGAAGCTATTAAATGGAAAAATGATTTGAAAAAATAATGAAGGAAAACCTAACATGTCTGTTGAAGGAAAGAGGTGAGCAAGTAAAGGAAGCTCTTAGAGTCCCAAAGAAGTTGCACTCAAGGAGGAACACATCAAGAAAGATGACAAATCTATTACAAAGCAAAAGACAAGGATATAATCTTAAACCCAGCAACACAAAAGCAGTGTGACCTACAAAGGGATTCCCATGACATTAGCAGCTGATTTGTCAAAAGAAATCTTGTAGGCAATAAGGGGCTGGAAACTAGTATTCAAGGTCATGTGAGGAAGGCACCTACATATAAGATTTATTTAAGCAGCAAAGCTATCATTTAAAATGGAAGGGCAAATCAAGTGCTTCCCAGATAAGGTCAAGTTAAAGGAGTTCATCACCACCAAGCCCTTCTATGAAATGCTCAAGGCACTTAATCTAAGAAAAAGAACATGGTCAAAAATATGAATAGTGAAATGACAATAAATTCACACTATTAACAACTGAATCAATAAAGCAAAACCAAAAGACACACACACTAAGCACACAATGAGAAGAGGAACAAATTCACTGAAATGGAGATCCTATGGAGGGTGAAGAGCAGGGTGTGGGAGAGAGGAGAATGGGGGAGAAGGTACAGGGAAGAAGAAGAATAAATGTTGGGTACAAAATAGAAGAATTTAAAATAGTATAAGAAATGGAGAAGTCATAGAACTTATTAGTATGACCCATGGCCATGAACTTATTCAGGCAATTGTAGAGCAGAGGGTTTGCAGGATGGAGGGTGTAAAGGGGAGTAAAATTGGACAATTGCAACAGAATAATCAATCAAACATACTTAAGCAAGTGAGTTTCTGAAAAAATAAGGACACACAGGCCTCACCCACAATTATTAAACCAAAATCTGCATTTTAACAAAACTATATTTTTTGTCACCTGAATAAAGCCTAAAGAAGTTACTTACACTTTCAACTCCCCATGCCTTTTGTAGCTGAGAAGTATACACAGGTGATTCTGAATGATACAAACACAATACTAAACAATATATGTCTGTGTGCGTTCCTTCATTTTAAATTTGATTTTCCTGAATGGTAATGTCTTTGCAGTGGATTTGTAGACATATATTATATTCACTTGTTGATGTTATAAATTACATTACAGAGTGTTAGAGAGTCAAACTGGCCTTCCTGAATGATGCAGGGTATCTCCTAGTTCAAAACCACTTCTATCAGTTTTCATGTTAGGTGACACTGAGAACTGTGCTGTGTCTCCTATATAAATCAGTCTTTTTTTTTTCCCCAGGAATCTTTGACCTTCAAGGACGTATCAGTAGATTTCTCTTGGGAGGAGTGGGAATGTCTTGACCCAGCTCAGCGGAAATTGTACTCAGATGTGATGTTGGAGAATTACAGCAACCTAGTCTCCCTGGGTGAGGCTGACTTCCCTCACATTGCCTGCTCCACCCACAGGATTTTCTTTTTATAGCATCTTGTGGGGACTTGACTTTGTATGGTAGACTTTCAGCTTCATAATCACAAGGGAGAACTTGTAGGTTATCTCCTGTAGAAAATTAAGGCTTCAAGAACTATGGTCCTTAAAAACCCATTGAAAACTGTATGTATTGTTAGAACAATTAAGGTGTTTCAAGAAACAGGACTTTGCAAAATAATCTTGTAGGATATTTTACTTTTTCCTGAAGTGTTCTTATCTGAGCACAGCATGGATTGGAAATTGGGAATCTTTTAAATAATAATAATATATATTTTGTCCACAGGTCTGGTTGTTTCTAAGCCAGTCCTGGTCACATTTTTGGAACAAATGCAGGAGATCTGGGATGTTTCCAGAAAAAAGTCAATATCCACCGCCCCAGGTAGGTGAGAGTGCAGATGCAGGTGTCACAAGTGAGTAACACAAAGGTCTCAGAGGAAGCCAGACATTCAAGTGAGTTTTTGGAAGCTGTGCTTCAGTGGAAAGAATTTTGAAAACCCAGATTTATTTCTGTCGCTGTCATATAGGGCCAGATGGTCTCCAACAGTATTCTGTGCTCCTGCATGCTTTCAGAATTATGTTTTGACTCCAGTGACTTCTGTTATCCTACTAGCAGTTTCCACCAAGGCCCTCCGTCTCTAAAAATAAATAGGTGCAATCTTTAAAAAGAATGTGCAGTGTATACAATTAAGCTATTTTTGGATTGTGATGGTAACCATGGTCAGACTCCACCTGCATTCTTTTGAAGACCTGAGATAAGCTGTGCATGTTGCTGAGAAATTGTACTCTAAGCCTTCTTCTCTTTTTTTTATGATTCGTTTTTGTGCCAAGAACAAGGTTCATGAAGGAAGTGGTTGTGATCCTGCAGTTTGTCACAGAAATCCCTGGAAGCCTGGGGGCATGTGTCATGTTTTCTGACATATATTTTTATCCCTCTTGGAGATTCAAACAAGTCACTACAAAGTTTAGACTTGTGGTTTTCTTGTATGACAATGCACCTCTCCAACCTGACAAAATCTACTTTTCTGTTTCACTGAAAAATGTCCTTGTGCTTGTACACTTGTACTGCAGTTTGCTGATCCATTCACTTCCTGATGGGCACTTAAGTTTCTTCCAGCATGTGGCAATTGTAAATTCTGCTGCTATGAACATTGGTGTGCATAGGTTCTTTAGAATATGTGTGTCAGTGTTCTTAGGGTAGAAGGATATCCTAACATTTGGGACAGCATGGATGGTTCTGGAGAACACTATGGTAATGGAATGAGACAGACGGTGAAAGACAAATACCATGGGATCTCACCTATAAGAAAAAACTTAATCAACAAAATGAACAAGCCAGCAAAATGTAACCAGAAACATGGACATAAATAACAAACTGACAGTAACCAGAGGAGAGGTGGAAGGGATAATGGGGGCAGAAGGCAAGGATTTTCAGGAAGTTGTATGAAGGACAGAAGGACAAAACTAAATGAGGGTAGGCTCGATGCGGGAAATGTGGGAAAGTAGGGATGGCTGTGTTTGGGAGTGATGGGGAAAATGGAGACAAGTGTACTTGAACAACAATAAGATTTGGAAAGAAAATATCCTTTTGCTTTCCCACGGCAACTGAGTGAGCATATTTTATTCATTTCTAGAGAGAAGAGAAGAGAAACAGATAGAGAGGGAAACACTGGTGTGTATTTGCTTCTCATGCAACACCACTTGGGGACCTGACCCGAAACCCTGGCATGAGCCGTGACTTGAAATTGTATGAGGAACTCTTTTGTTCACAGGCCAGCACTCCAACCACTGAGAGACAACAGATGGCACTGAATATACTACAATTTTTAATGTATTTCTCCATTGACCTGGCGGTTGTTTCCACCTACCAGGCTTTTGTATTTAATGCTACCATTGACACATATATGCAAATGTCTCTTTAGGATCCTCAATTGAGTATTTTGGTGTGACATATAACCCATAACACTTGTGTATATAGACAATTCTCTAACAGAGCAGTGGGTGACAAGTAATAAATTATCTTAATTCTATTAATTTACATTTCTTTCATGCCTTTATATATCATTTTTAGTGCTAAATAATATTTCATTGTATATATTTCAGTTTCCTTTTCTAGTCACTGGTTCACATATATCTTCATTGATATTTCATTGACTCCAAAAATTTGAATTTTTGGAATGTATGAATTAAACTTCTAAAAATAGTCCCATGTAGGCTTTTGTGTAGATAAAATTTTTAGTTCTTTGGTTAAATACTATAGAGCACATTTTTTGGATTATATAATAAGTGTTTGCTTAGTTGTGACAGGACTTCTAAACCCTTCCCAAGTGACTGTAGCATATTGAGTTTTCACTAGTAAGGATGAGAGCTCCGTTTGCTCCACATGCACAGCAGTATTTGCTTTTCACAGTGTTCTGGATTCTGACCTTTCCAGCAGGGGTTTCATGTTGCTTGAATGTGCACTTTCTTCAATTTTCCTTCTTTCAATGTCCATTTCCTGAAAGACATAAGATGTTGAGAGTCTTTTAGACACCATCTTTTATCTATATATTTTTAAAATCCTTTATTTATCTATTTTTAGAGAGGGGTAAGGGAGAAAAGGAGAGAAGCATTAATGCCTAAAAAACACATTGATCAGTTTCCTCTCTCACACCACCAAATGGGGATCTGGAGCCAAACCCAGGCTTGTGCCCTTACCAAGAATCAGACTGCTGACCTTTTGGTTCAAAGGCAGGGGCTCAGTCCACTGAACCACACCACTCACGGGTTACAAATATTTTTTTTTTCTCAGCTCATGAGTTCTTCTTTTCCCTCATGATGATGCTTGCTTTTTCTTTTTTTTTTCTTAATGCTTCATTTGAGACCTCAGTTTAAATGTTAATACTATGAATTTGAGAAACAAAGTTGGTTTACAATTTTTCTTGAAAAGTATCTGGTCTCCTTAGCTTCTGTGCCTCAGTGCGTTGACCACCAGCCTGCAAACCAAAGGGTCGCCAGTTGGATTTCCAGTCTGGGGCAAATGGCTGCCTTGCAAACCAGGCCCCCAGTAGGGGG